>NC_081150.1:9775024-9972188 GCF_958295425.1 Solea solea
GCTTTAATCTTGCATCCATTCGCCTTTGTATGGTGTGAGGATGCCAGTGTTAGAAGGTCTCTGGGGCCCAGACGTTAGAATGCGGGATTCAGGTCTTGGTGTCGGGGTTGACGTCGGGGTCTGTCCAGATGAAGCTGCCCACTCACCAGTGTGGGGTCCACTCAGGACTCCTCCTGTCACCTGTGGGGGCCTGTCACTTGCCCTGGAACTCCCTGCTCTCATACGGCAGCTGCGGGCAGCCTGGAGGGCACGCAGGGGAGGCCCTCGAGGGTCAGAGAGAAGTGAAGCGAGCACATGGGTGAAAGCGGAGGAGGAGGAGGATGAGGTAGAGGAGTTGAAGCAGGACAAGGAGAACAGAAGCCCCCACCTGGAAGGTAACGTGCATGTACAGTAAAGCGTCAGCTCTCTTATAAACGTCAGTCGTGCCATGTTTGTTTATTCTGTCTCTTGGAGCGAGCAGCTCTCCTCTTCATGCGTGAACATGCATTTAAGGGAGACGAACTCTGCGTGACGGGTTCCTTTGGGCACATTTTCGTCTTTAAACGTAATGATTTGTGGAGAATTAGGTTTTCGTTTGTTGTACTTAAATGACCTTGTTTGGTAACGCTTAACATTAATAATGGAAGAGTGTGTGTGTTTGTGTGTGTGTGTGTGGGACATCAGATTCAAGATTCAAGAATTTTTTATTGTCATTATGAGGACACAATGAAATTTTGCACTGACTCCCAGCTTAAGGCACACAATAAAATAGCAAAAATAACAAAAGACTTAACACTTAAATAAGACACAAAAAAAAAGGAAGGATGAATTTCAACATTATAATATGATAATCACCAATGCTGATTCTCATTATGAAGCTTTTACCTGGACAATTCTGGACATTGTTATTACCAAGCTTATTGACAAATAAGTTGGTATTACTATAATACTAGCACTATATTAAACCACACTATTACCACGTTGTTACTATATTCCTCTGCATCCATTGTTGTCTGTCAATGTGCGAGTGTATGACGGCGTATCTTTATAAAGCCCGCCTCCCGCAGCATGTTTACGCGCACGTTGGTCAGCAAGTGCCACGGCTAGAGAAGTTCATCTGGGTGGAAGGAGGGGATTTAGAGCTGTAAAGCCAGAGTGTGTCCATTTAAAATAAAGCGGAGTAACCATCTGCTGAGCCACAGCTGCACTGATGACATCGATGTGACACCATCAATCCAGCCCTTGTCTGTCTGTCTGTTGGTGGCATAACACGGATTATGCCAAGTAACACTGGTGACAGTTTGGCATGAGTTACTTTATGGAGGAGGGATGATTTGACAGTGATATGGTTGATCTTCTATTTAACAATGATGGTGATAAAAAAAAAAGAAGCAACAAGCGACTGTGGGAACATTTTCACCATTTGCATTGAGGGATTTTTCTTTGTCTTGTTTTTTTTCTTCATATCATTAATAATGTAAATATCAAGATGACACAAGGACTGACTGATCTAATCATAACAAGCTGATCCAACAAGCTGATAAAAAACCGGTTCATTATTGGTAGATTTGAATGAGCTTTTAAAGACTTAAGATGAGAAGGTGATTCACACTTTGGGGAATTACCCGTGCGCAAGTAGTGACTCATAAGGTAGAAAAGTAGATTTAAAAAAAAGTGTGCTTGCTGCTGCCTGTGACCTTCCTTTTGAATCACGGTGGCCTCATCCATACAGAGGGTAAAGAATCTGTCTGCACAATATTTAATGTCAAGCTAAACAACGTGTGGAGAATAGACGCAGTGAGACACGTTGTGTGCGGGGACAGTGAGTCATTCTGACATTTGCTGTTGCAGGGATGAGCTAAAAAGGTCTGAAAGTAGGGTTTACATGGTGAAAGTGACTCAGGTTTTCAAGATGTATCTGGGGTTTTTTTCACCATCATATTTATTTTTTTCACATATGACATGGACTAGGGTGGCTCTCTGAATTTCTTTTGTTATGAATTAATAAAACAAATGTCCAAATGTGCTTGGTTCTGGCTCCGGGTATAAAATAAATTAGAAAACGAATGGCTCAAGATGAATTGATAATGAAAACACGCATACCTTACCCATGACAACAATATGAAAGTACTAGTGTTTTTTGTGGCTAGTTGTATGGAAAAGCATCAAATAAACCAATAAAATAATTTATATAGAGTTTAAAATTTATTTTAGAAAGTCTGGGTGCACAGCATGTAAGACCAAAGTGCCATGCACATTGGCTGATGTTTTTAAACCGTACCTACCTTGTGATTTAACTGAGATTCCACGGCGCTCGATGTCTTTCGACACAACGCGTCCATGTGTACAAATTAAAAGCAGTAAACATCTGCTGCTGTGTTTGTATATATTGACATATTGGCAGCGACGTGTCTTTCTGAGAAGGAGAACTGCACAAATCACAATTTGTGCCTTCAAACCTCCACGGATTCAGTGAATATGTGCGTGTAATTATGTGTGGGGGCCGTGTGTGTGTGTGTGTGTGTGTGTGTGTGTGTGTGTGTGTGAGAGAGCATGCATGCATATGCATGGTGAGGTTACATGTGCACTGTTGAATCATCAAACCTCTTTTCCATCCGATTCATGTTTTCATCCTAAATGACCCAGTTCTTGCTCAACATGGAGACGATGACCTATTTATCACTTAAAAGAGACTTATAAGAAGAGGAAGACAACGAGGAGACGGAGAGGTGGGGGCGCAGTGAACGAGAGGACAGATCAGATGAAGATGGGGGGGACAGTGTTGATGTTGAACAGGAGGAATCAAGGATGGAGTGGAGAGTTATATATGGAGAGAAAGAGGAGATGTGGATGCAGGATCCAGTGGGTAGGAATGAAGGATGGAGAGATGGCTTGAGCAAAGGAGGAGAGCCAGAGGGGTGATGTGTGCGTGTGACACACAGAGAGAAGGAGGTGACTGTTACTGCTGTGTTTTGTTTGTTTTTTTTCCACATGATGCATTTCCTCGTCTCCTTCACCGGCAGCTTGCGGTATAAAAAAGCAAAGGTTTTCCCCTGTTTCCCCTTTTCTTTGCTCATACAAGGCCAGCAGGACTCTTCTGCCTCACTTCTTTGACAGACTGAGTCACTTGCCCCAAGTGGTTTGAATTTGTTTGTCAGACTATAAAATGCATAAATAGCAGTACCATGCCTGCTTTTTTCCACTGGATGTTTTATGCATAGCCACCTGGCCTCCAAAGTACACACACATACACATACACTCACACACTAGGGCTGAACGACGTGGGTGAATTATCAAATTGTGATTCGCGTAATTGCATTTTGATTTGCAGCATTTGCTGTGTAATAGATTTAAAGAGAGCAAGGGGCTGTTTCACCCATTTTCTTCGCTTGGTCAAGTAAAGAAGAAACTTAAAATCATTATGATGCTGCCGTGTTTGTTTAATTCACATTCTATAACACAGTTGGATTACATTTGACCATGTGTTTAATTTTTTTAGATCTTTTACTTATAAAACTTGTGTAGGGCTTTTATTTTCTTTGAAGAAAGTGATTTCGACGTCGACTTTTTGTTAATTTTATTAAATCCCAACTTCCTCTGTTGTTGTGGGAATGAGATATGTATCTTCGATCCACTGTCTGCTTGATCAAATAACACATTGATCTCTAGAAATTAGTATAATACTGTTTATTCTTTCGGTGAAGTCACCCTTTAAGCCAAAAGCAAAACGGCTTAAGCACTTTGTCACCTGCTTTTATTGCGTAACAGCACCTGACATGTTTACATTTTGATTCACTGGATCCAGGGATCTGGATCTGTGTAGAACTGTACCTGCTTGTAGTTGTTACCACCTTTACTTAAGCCTGACAAAAGTCAGTCTGATCTGTTTAGATGTCACTTGAGATATCTGCATCTGGGACTTTCCAATGTTGAATTTAAATTGCCACCCAGTACATTAAGTGGATCAAACCTGGATGAAACTTGGATTGTAGAGTGTTTTCCCCAAGACTAGTTTCTCAGAATTTCAGTTTTGCTTCATTGGGACCAGGTTTTGTTCTCCACGAGGACCCCAATACCTGACTGCATGCCCTAACCCATGTTAACTTTAACCCTATCTACAGATAGATAGCTCTTGACATAAAAATGGTGGGGGGGGGGGGGGACGTCTGCATCACAATGTGCTCCAGTTCCTCACGTCTGATATGTAAATTATTCAGTGTTCCCATAGTTTTTAGTTTATTCAAGTGTAAATTTCATGCCTGTGCATGTGTGCTCGGAGTCAGAGCGTACTTTTGTTGTGTACCTTGTCACCCGGCCCTCTGGGTGTGTGGATTGTGCATTTAAAAAAAAAAAACGAACTCCTGCTATTCATCATTCAGTGAGCCATTGTGCTGTTGTGTTCCCTCTTCATCTGATAAGTGCTGCCAACACAGCCAAGGATTAAAACTTAAACGTTTATCTCAAGGACTCCAGACATCTCCAGCAGTAGACAAAAAAAAAAAGCTTATTATCTATTTTCAGAGAAAACATGCTGTCAACGTGTCAATCAGTGGAGAAATACACATTTGTTTGTAGTTTGAATAATGGATTTCATGTTGTCAGAGTCTTCCAACAGAAAAGCCCTTGTTTGGCAGTAGTGGGAAAAACAAACCTAAATATGACACACACACACTGGTCACCTTTGTTGAAAATGAACCGCATCAAACGATCACGCTGCAGTATGTGACGCTACACTAACAACAAGGATAGTTATACTGGGAACAGAGTGTACGCATTGTAAGCATCACCAATTTGTTAAATAATAAAATGTTCAGACGCGCACCGCCGTAACAGCTGCACCGAGGCATGAAATCCCGTCTCCTCGGGCGGACTCATACCAGGAGCATGATGTCCTGGTGATTCTGTGAACGTCAAAGATCGTCTTGTTTTAGAAGCGACTCTCAGTCCGCTTTCATGCGGCTGATGTTGTCGAGTTTAAGTGAACACTGAGCTCTGTTGTGCTGCTATCGCCCCGCACGGCTGCACGACTTACCCTTCAGCCATCAACCCGTCTGTCGCCTTGGTTTTTGCGATACATCCTCTGTGCTGCTCCGGTTTTACACGCAAATGGAGAATGCTGGATCCATTTTCATTTGTCTGGACAGGCAGAAACAGAAACCTTTGTAAATAATAATAATAATAATAATGCAGTAGAACTGAAAGCTTTTGGTAACACATCTAACTTTTAGATTTTTCTCTTCGCTTCACAGCAATATTGTGTTATGGAATTTAATACAAGAATTGGCACAGGAGAAAGTCTATATTCTCAGAATATTAAATGATTATAATGCAAACAATGTAATGCAATGATGAGAACTTAAAGATATGAAGTGTTTCAAACGTTGCATTTTAAAGTGGAATACAAAATGGAACCATTAAAAATAGAAGTTTCACCTCACAATCAGTGTCGAGACAAAAACCTTCACTTTTAATTTTCACCATTAGCTGCACTTTCTGAAACAAGGGAAACATCTGCAGATAAGAGGATCGGCTTCCTGTTTGCAACCAGCACACGCATGTACAGAGAGTGAAATGAAATGAAATGGAAATGTGGTGGTTGAGTGGATGTAGCCTTAGTCTCTTCACTCTGAGTTTGGTTAATAAATGATGGGATTGTCCCTGCCAAAAATGTTCAATTCAATGCGTCCGTAAAACAATAAAATATTTATTATTTCTTGCCTGTCTTTTTCTCCCCCGTCCTTACCCTCTTGTCTTTCTTTCATGTAGCTGATGATGGCAGACCGAGCACTGGTCATGCTGGTGTGTTGCTGGCTGAGAGACGAGGTTCATACCCGCTGATTGACCTCCGCGTCTTGAAAAGTAAGTCTCCTCATCCACTGACATGGACATGTCAACCACATAACTCTCATCTATACATTCCTTTAGAAATCAAAATAGTTGTTAAGAAAAGAAAAACACATTTGCATCCAACATTTCTAAAGTTTATATACTTAGTTTGGTGAGTTTATACAGTGAGACAAAAAGCATCATAGTTGTCATTGGTTGTCTGTGTTATTATGAATGTGCTACCTCCATTGAACTACTTCAGCTGTGTGACCAGTCTGTTTTTAATTGTGCTTTTAACTAATTTAAAAAAAATGTAATTTATGGCACATTTAATCATTTTTATGGATGTGGTCAGTTAGAACTTCTGGTCTTCTAGTTTTTTTTGTTTGTTAATCATTACCAGTGATGCATTATGGGATACAGTAAAGTCAAGTCAGGTACATTTTTCAATTTATATAATACAAACAAACAACCACATTTGACCAAAATGCTGAGTACAACAATAAAGGAGTATAAAACATAAAAATACCCCACAATAATGCAGAATAATAAATAGATTCAACATGTTAAATGCAAAATGATTGCACTGGCTGTTTTGAAGCCCCTGTGACCGTGTGTAACCCTGCAGTTAACTTATAGCCACACATGTCGCTGTCGAGAATTAACATTGGAACTTCAGTTGTTGATCCCAAACTACTCTCTCAACTACGCTGTCCAAGAAGCAAACCAGTCTAGCTCATGGACAGAATCTGCACTGTTGTGATTTATATGTGAATTAAGCCTAACTGTGTTTTTCAAAAGCAGGTCACACACTTCTTTTTTGGTTTACTTGATGCAGCAGGGGCTTTCACGCAAAAATCTGGATATGAAAATGCATACATTCCAGGGAAATGCTAAAACTCCATCATGCATCCAGCACCACTGCACCATTTACATCTCATTATGTTCAACACATGTAAGGTATTGTGGGGTTTTTTTGTCTGTTCAAATGTCTCTTGTGTCTGTGCAATTTCAGCCAGCGCCCAGCAGGGGGAGGTCGAGTCCAGCACCAGAAAAAAGCTGAAGCGCCTGCTGAGCTTTCAGCGATACTGCCATGCCTCCAGACTGCTGAGAGGCCTGATGCCTCACACCCCCGGGACCCTGCACCTGCTGGACGACGACTACCTAGGACAAGCTGCGGTGAGGACCTGCACTTGCCTGCGTGAGCACAGCACATGTACACCACATGTGAATCACACAAAAAAACAACTGTTTTGCCTTCTTTTTTTTTGTTACAGCACATGTTGTCAAAAGTAGGGACTTGGAACTTTGATATTTTCCTCTTCGATCGTCTTACAAATGGTAAGATCACAGATCGACCTGATTTCCTTCTGCACACGCTCAACCACTAAGTTCAATAAAATGTCATCTCTGGGACATTAGATGTGTCTGTTCACGTATGAATATTTGTGTTTGTGTGTGTCGTAGGAAACAGCCTGGTTACTCTGATGTGCCATCTCTTAAATGTCTGCGGGCTCATTCATCACTTCCAGCTGGATATGGTCAAGCTGCACAGGTTCCTGGGTAAGAAACCTAATTCTATATACATATATATATATATATATATATATATATATATATATATATATATATATATATATATATATATATATATATATATTCTATATAATATCTAATTTATTTAGTTAGAACACACTCTCTTATAACATGTTAATGGTGATGATTCCTCCCGCACTCAAACATGAAAACGGTCCCAGTTGTCACCTCTGAAATCACCTGCTGTTCAACAGTTTCACCCGCGGTTGTTTTGCCGCGGCAGAATAATCTTGAAAGCCGAGCAGGGTTTAACGTTACAGAAAATCCCAGGCTGACGTCGACTGTCTCTCCTCTGCAATCAGTCATCACAAAGAGGGCACCGGCTTTCTTGTCCCCTACAGTAACAAACAAATATGGATGAAATAACAGTGGGGGCATTGTTGAAGGGAAGGAATATGAATCCACAGCTTGCTAAATGGCGGTGTCACGTACAGCAGGACAATAATCGCGTGTGTGACGTCGTGGAAACGAAGCGTCACCATTCTTTGTCACTCCACTCATCATTAGTAAATGAAAAGTGAGAACTTGTATGGTGATAAGGTTCAAAATATGAACTTTATTATCATTTGATTATAAATGTTTAGTTTCTCCCTGTGTCAAACATGTCTAACCACTCTCAGCTTTTTCTGTTTTCTCCGTGTGAAGGTATTGGTTTACTGAGTTGCTGTAGCTCTTGGTAAAAATAAGTAGTGTATGAGGTACTGACTAGGGCTGCAACTAACTTTTTTTTATTAATCTGTTGATTATTTTTTCGGTTAATCGAGTTCTTTGGTCTGTAAATTGTTGAAAAATGTTGATCAGTGTTTCCCAAACCTGTCCACGAACCAAAATGATTCAGTTTTAATGATTTTATTTGTTATATGGAGCAAAGAAACCAGATAATATTCACATTTAAGAAGCTGAAAAATCAGAGAACTTGTTATAATTATTGAACAAACACTTAAACTGATAAATCGTTGTCAGTTAAGTCTGTGATATCTTATCCTCAACGTTAGGCCTTCATTGAATGCTCGCCTTAATTGCATTAATATCAAATACTTTTTTGACCTCATGTTGTTCTATCTCACCAGGTATGGTGCAGGAGGACTACCACTCTCAGAATCCCTATCACAATGCTCTTCATGCAGCAGATGTCACTCAAGCCATGTACTGCTACCTGAAGGAGCCCAAGGTAATAAAATCTACTGTAGTCTTTCTCTCTCTCTCTCACACAGCTACTCGGGCTGGGTATCACTGCTGATTCTGGATCATAAGGTACTGATTTGATTTGATATCGATTAATTTCAAATACATTTTAAACAAAACAGTTACATCAATGCATCTTTCATTTAATATGACAACACAGTGATGATTTAAACACTAACACTGTACCAACTGTAAACTATACCCATCCTACAATTGCCATTGGACGTTTCAAAATAATTAAGTTGTCCAGCAGAGGGTGCTGTGAGTGCAGCTTGGCCTGCATCCAGAGTTTCTGGTTTTTATATAAGGTCTCTGTGATAAACACTATAGATTCAGTGTTTTCCTTAGTGTGGAAAGGTTGACCGTCCCTGTGTTGTAGTTGGCAGAGCAGCTGAGCCTTCTGGACGTGTTCCTGGGTCTGATGGCGGCAGCGGCTCACGATGTGGACCATCCTGGAGTCAACCAGCCATTCCTCATCAAGACCAGACACCACCTGGCTTCACTCTACCAGGTACACAACACTGTGTCTGTGTTTGAAAGGTGTTGGTCTCAAAGAGCGAACCAGAGTCTGTTTTTTGAACAATATTCTTTTTAAACTCAGAACACATCTGTGCTGGAGAGTCACCACTGGAGGTCAACCGTGGGCATGCTGCGAGAGTCAGGGCTGCTGTCTCACCTGCCTGCTGACATGTCGTAAGAACACACTCGCTCAGTGTAATCCAGTTTATTAATTAGCTTGTGTCATATGGTGAAAAGTATGATTTTAGTATTTTAGTGCGAGGAGGGTTTATCATTGTTCTACACCGCAGGCAGGACATAGAGCAGCAGCTGGGATCTCTCATTCTGGCCACAGACATCAGCCGACAGAACGAGTTCCTGTCGACCTTCCGAGAACATCTGGACAACGAGGATCTGGATCTTCAGCTGGCTTCACACAGGCATTTTATGCTGCAGGTACCGTATACTGCACACTCACCTCAAACACATTTTGAACATAACGTCGCCTATTATGGATTTTTATATGAATATTTTACTGTGGGAAATTATTGACAACATTATTGAACATTGAGCTGATTTTTCCTTTACTTTTTTCAATTGAAAAAAAAAAAATCACCAAATAGTGATATGAATATATGAAACTTAGGCATGTACTTTAATGAATATAATGATATCTCAATAATATTTTGTAAAGGGATATATGTTCCACACTGTGGTTTGCTTCTTGGACAGTATTGTAAATTGCCATTTTGAGCATCTTTATTAGAGTGAGAAAGAATTTGTGAGAGAAAATAGGAAGAAATGTGCCATTTTGATTTTTAATTGCAATGAAACAATGTGTATTTAAATAGTAAAGCTGCGTGTGAATCCGTGTCTGTATCGTTAGATTGCTCTGAAGTGTGCAGACGTCTGCAACCCATGTCGGGTTTGGGAGATGAGCAAACAGTGGAGTGAGAGGGTGTGTGAGGAATTCTACAGGCAGGGTGAGTACACGGAAACATACATTTATCTACACAATCTTTTTTTTGTCTTTTTTTTTTTTTCTAGAAGCACTGCATTGTTTAAAGAAATGTCTTTATCCACACGAAACACCCAAAATGGCTCTAAACGCCGTAGTACATATGCCGAGCCTGTGAGTGGCACTCTAGTGCTGCCACAGAAATACACCAAAAAGAGAGGAAACATAAAACAAACTTTTTTTTTTTTTTAAATAAAGCTTTTTTGGAATAAGTGTATGTACGTCGTGGAAACGGAGACGGAACGATCCAAGCCATTTGGACTAAGAAAAGAAAATAAAAGTTATCATAACGCGAATAAACCAAGCAATCTCCAAACACAAGAAGAAGAAGAAGAAGAAGACGACGACTAAAGACGACGACAGCAAATGTAAGCGCAAGAGAGAGGTGGGATTATGGCATCACTGTTTTCCCAAAGTAGTGATTTGGATTTAAACACGAAAACACAAGGGTGGCATTTGGAGATTTTGGAGATTAGTGTTTCAGTGCTCACAAAATGGTGGTTGTATGTGGATAAAAAGCTGATATGATAAACAAAAACCTCAGCAGGTTCTCCTGAGCTCGTTTTTATGTGACACTTTTTCTCTCTTCACTGTTAAATTCACTGTGATACATTTTGAGGGACCTTTTAAACACAATTACAAATGAGAAACTGTAGTTTTGTGTGTTGTGGGAAACTATTTGTCATTCAGTTAGCTTTCTCACAGTATCTTATCAATGAATATGTTTCTATTTGACTAGAAGAGGGACAGAGTAGAGTGTGACATCAGAGAACAATTGTTGCCATGTAAATATTGTCATTTTTTCTGGGTTTTTAAAAAAAAATGTTTTGACAACTATCGTATGGATATTACAGGTGACCTGGAGAGAAAGTTTGACTTGGAGATCAGTCCTCTGTGCAACCAGCAGGCTGACTCTGTCCCAGCCATCCAGACAGGTGAGTTCACTCAAAACACCAAGAACATCCATTAACCTCAGCTCAGTGAGGTAGATAAACCCCCACCAACCCTTGAGTTTCAAGCTGCCTTTGCTCTGTGTTCCAGGTTTCATCTCCTACATTGTGGAGCCTCTGTTTGAGGAGTGGCAGCGCTTTACAGAGCCCAGCCCGCTCAGTCAGACCATGATGGCTCACCTGCACAAGAACAAGGCCCAATGGAGCCGCCAGACGCACTCTCACACTGAGCCGGAGGCTGAAGGAGGAGCTGGAGAGGAAGAGAACATCCCTTAATCTTCCTCATGTGTTGTGGGATGTTAAATCTTCCTTTCTTAATGGAGAAAAGGAGTGTTTATCTATCTCCTTATTTGTCCTCCAGTGTATTTCCTCCCCCCCCACAGGGTGTTCACAGTCTCCTGAAAGTGGGAGCACATGGTCAGGAGTGTGGCCTGGATTAGTAGGAAATGGCGTCCTCTTGTGGAGCAGAGGCGTGTTTGCACTGCAGGGGGGAAATCCATGGCAGAGCAGGTGGATTGATAATCTTAGTAAATAAATGCACAGTTGAGCTTTTGCTCTTTAACCCTGTGAAATCAGCTTCATGGAGATGAGCCAGGAGACGCTAGAAGACGGATCAGCCAAGACAACGATTAATGTGTTTGCACATTGCCGCTAGAACAATAAAGAAAAGCCAAAATTATATATATACATATATATATATATATACACTTCTAAAATGTCAGCTGGACTGTGCTATAAAACATGCCATTAAACGATAATATAAAAAAACCCAAGAGGAATTATATGAATATATATATATATATAAAGTTTTAAACTTTTACACTATACACATTCAGCTCTTTTCACTTTTTTCTCTTTTTTTTTTGTACAGCACTGCTCTTGGACGCTCCTTACTATTCATACGAGTGTGTCCACTTGTCTACTTTTACACTGAAGTGCGTTTTAACTCGACTTGTCAAGCTGTCGAGTTCTTGTAAACTGTAACACGTCGCCTGTCGATGGTGTAACCTGGTAGACTGACACAAAGTGGCTCCAGCTGCTGCTGATTCCGAGCCACATGACTTTAAGCGTCAGCTGGATGTTTTTGGACCTGTGCGCACACGACGACGTGGATTTCACATTTCACAAGCAAGAGCCATTTAAACAACAAAAAAAAGAAAAAAAAAGTGATAAACAGTACAATCTGTACATACTGTGACGACCTCAGCAATTCACATGCCAAAATCTCAGCAATGTATGGACCTTTGTACTGGTTTGTAACCACTACTGTCTCTCACACACTGATGTTACCTTTGTAACAACTCGACGGGTGCATTTATTTATCTGAAAACCTCACTTTTCAAGCCTTAACAGCGATTTTGATCTTTCTGGACAAGACATTTTAAAATAGTGTTTTAACGCATTTCTTACACGCTCACATTGTTGTTGTTGCCTGTTTTTTCTGTTTCTTCTACCAGCATACCGATACACTCCTGTAGCCATTTGTTTCACATTTGATCTTTTAGCCACTATTTGGGTCAGATTGGGACGTTTCACTCACATTGCCAAAGTGCCAGTGTTATGTTCTCATACGTCTACCCACTACTTCACTGCATGACCTCTCCAAATTTCTTTTTTTTCACACTTAACTGCAGACCTGGGCCAATTAATAACTACACAAACCTTTTCATTTTTAATTTGGTCAAATTGTTACAGAATCCTATACTCATTCAAACTTTGTACAGTAATCTTTCGAAATGGCAAACGCATATATGCATCATCTCAGTGGTGAAACTGTTTCACGTGTAGCCAATTTGAACGTACAGCAAAGCATATAAAGTATTTGTAAATATGACTCGGTCCACATGTGAACTGTTTCGATGTGTAAAAAGTATTATTTTTTGCCCACTCTGCTGGGAAAAAATGTTTAGATGGAGATGGGCACGGCCAACGTTGTGCACACGGTGCTAACAGAGGCCAAGGCCCCCACGTCTTCCCTGAGATGAGTAATAACCAGAGCGTAATGTTTCTGACAACAAGTTGAAAAGTGGAAAACCAGTGATATATGAACACATTTCTATAAGGTTTTTAAAACGTGTGACAGTCACCTCGTCGTGTGAGGTGCAGTGCAATATTTGAGTCTCCGGCCAAGTGTGCAGTGCTGTGCAAGAGTCACCATTTGTTGTTTTGGCAGTGCTGTAATCACCATAGGGTGTAAATACTTCTCAAATTACATTTTTTCCGAATACAAAAAACAGCTTCTAGAAGTTAAAGTGTCAAGTACTTAGTTACTTAGATACTTCACCGATTTGCGTTTAGCTTTGTATTGCAAGAATAGGGGTAGTATTTTTGAAAATGTGTGCTTCCCAACCTCAGTTTCCCCTGAGTCGAGGAAATGTCTTCATTCTTTTTTTTGTGCCCACCAGTGACACTTGGTCCGAGGCTTGAAACTGCAACGCTAACTCCGCCCTTCTTAGACCCACTTTAGACCTCATTCCCAGAATGTAAACAGTGTCCGCCATCTTTGCTAACAGTTGCGCTAACAGGACCGAGTGTCACTGGTGAAGAATGAAGATATTTCTCCACTTCTCCACACAAAATGCACATCGGCGAAGTATTCCTTTAAGCAATAGCACAGCCCTGGCACAAAGCCGTGCTTGTCCTAATATTACACATCGACATGTTAAACTAGTTTGTTAATAAATAACAAAAAGTCCAACTTTTACTCACGTCATTCTGACCCAAAGGCTAATGATTCCAGAATTGGAGCGACATAAAAACAACAAATCTGATGGTTGCCCTGAGACCTTTGCACAGTACTGTTATTTGTTATTTCTGCACTCGCTGAAACTCCTGTTGTACTGTATGTAGGTTGCATACTTGTCTCATGTGCACACATAGTGTTTTTGATATCTCTACAGTTCTGTGCAGTTGCAGACTCTCTCTGAAGCCTGACACTCTTACCCGATGTACACACACACACACACACACACGTTTCCTCTCTACTGACTGATGGAGTGTTTTTCCTTCTTACAAATACAGTTTTTTTTTTTTTTTTTTTTAATAATGTAATTCAAGTATAAACACAATGTGAAACAACACTTAATGCTACCTAAAACTGCAGTATATTACTCTTTGTACTGCCGCCATGTCGTGTAGAGCTAGTCCAGATAGCAGGCCTCGGGCTGCCTTGTATTTGAATACCTCTCACATTCAGTAATGATACAGGGTGTCTAAGCCATACTGGTTTTACAACAAGTACAACATATGTGCAGTACTGTATGTCTTTAGTAAAGGTTTTTTTTTATATATATATATATACAATCAAGGGATTATTAATACCAGATTACAATCTTCATAAGAAATTTGTCTCGTAAAAAGTGACTGTGACTGTCAGAAGAGATTAAATCATGACCAACTGGTGTTCTAGTTAATGTACAGTGCCATTATCATTTCATAAACGGAGGATTTTAGCAGATGATTTCAACCTGTCTGTATGCTATGAACATTGAGGGAAGCGATGTTTTCCTCACATTATGGTACAGAAACAATATGGTAATAATTCTGTGACGGAGAAAGTAGTATCATGATAATGCCATCATCATAACAATGGGAAATGTGTGTGGGGATATAATGGAGGGTAAATTTTAACTTAATAAAATGGGAATTAAAGTCATTTTTCCTTACTAAGCTATTACCTGGATGTTGCTCAAACATAACTTAACATGGTGTTTCTATAATGTTATCTTATACCATTGTTATTCACAAGCTGGAAAGTGCATGACATCACCTCCCTATTACATCATTACCACCCTATTACCATGTTGTTACTGCACTGCAATGTCATTTTTAATAAGCGTCGTGTGGTGCAGTTGGAGTTTCACTCCCGTCGTCCAGTGAGAGATTTTAATCTTTCAAATGTCGTGTAATCTGTTGCCCGGTCTTCTTTTTTTTTTAAACGTTGTCGCAGTAAATATTGAGAAGGAAGTGGATATGACACTGTGAGGACAAAGACAGTAGTGGCTCTGGTGTTTTTTGAGTTGTCCTGGGATTGTAGACGTTCAAATGTCCATGTCCATTTTTGCTGGCTGAAGTTCAGAGATCTTTAAGCCTTTGTCTATTTAGATGCTGTTTTTTTTATTATTTATCTCAATAAATGCTACCTTAAGGACTTAAACTATCGGATGAGTAGTGATAATAGATGAATTGTTTTGAACGAAACCTTTCATCTGATGTCTTGACTGTACTTCTGTTCTGGCAACCAACCTCTGAGCACTGTGAACAAAGAAAAATAAACGTTTTTTCAGTCGACATCAGAAAACCTATTGCTCTGTTTGACTGTTTATTTTAAAATGTCTCCAATTTGACTTTTCACGTATGTATGTGTGTGTGTGTGTGTGTGTGTGAGATTGACCACTAGATGTCAACACCTCCATTGTAGTGGCTCTGTGCAGAGGAGACGAGCCACATGGGGGCACAGCCTCACTGCTCATTGTGTGTGGAGATACCTGCTGCTTTGTTTACAGTATAAATACAACAGATGGCCTGCAGATCAACATGGCATTTTCTGTGATGTCAGCAAAGCCCCGGAGGTGGGAATTTAAAAAGAAAGAAGTAGTAAGAAAGACGGGGACTGAGGTGTGAAAGTTTAGCTCAGTTGTGGTTTGCAGGATGAACAATAGAATGACTCTGAGAGACTGTAGTATAAAGTAAAATGAAAATATTAGTGAACACCAATATGCTGTAACCTACACTGCTGACAGGGAGCAGAGAAGTGGTAGATTCTGTCCGTGTTGCCCTCATTTGCATGCGTCTGATTTGCAATGTAAATGAGGCTTTTGGAGTGAGACAGTGGCTGAGTGCACATGTTGATTGGTCACCTATTAGATCACATTACACTGAAGCCGCTGACTTTTGACACAATCTTGTCGGAGGCTCTTTCAAATGCCACAGCTCAGTTGTGTTGTTTTTGTTTCTATCGTACCCCGGGACATGGTGGGCAGTGCTCTTTAGTTGTACAACACTGGGACTCTGCTGTTGGATAGATAAGAAAACACACACACACACACACACACACACACACACACTAATTCTTAGCACTCTGCATTGACTTAAACATTAATCCACAATTCAAATCTTTAGCTCTAAACTTAACCACCACTCACGAAATGAGGATCCGCCACACTAGGACTAGGTTTCTTCATGGTCTCCATGAGGTCCTGACAAGGTCAGTCTTTATGTCAGAAAAGCATGTATGCACACACACACACACAGGGTCCCTGAGTAAGTTGTGTTTTTAAAACTTGCATCTGTTCATCAGAGCATGACATGTGACATCCATTTTACTGATAATCCTGTCTTTCTTTCTCTCTCTCTCTCTCTTTCACACACACACACACACACACACACACCCCAGTCAGTGAGTATTCATCCAGCATGTGTCACTGTAAATATTGATACTGCAAACAAAAGCCCCCTGTTTTGCCCCTTAAATGACAGCCGACCAATCCAACCACTCCCTCTGTAACAACGTTCACTCCATCAGCCCTTTGTGCTGATAACATCTACCTCCAAATGCAAACCTGTAAAAAGGCGCTGTTTGGCTTCTTTTTATTTATTTTTTTTCCATCGCGGGCCCTGTGAGAGTACACTTCACAGGGATCAATTGTCGCAGTACAGGGACTGCACCTTTATTTGTGTATTTGTTTACTTCATTTGCCAGAGTAAACGAAGTGTTTGAGCTGATGATGTCGGGTGAATTCTGACACCTCCTCGGTCTCACTGCTGCGAGACGAAGAGTAATGACTTGGGTGTTTGGAAAGTGAAAAATGAAACTTAATGGTCTGTGGTTGTCTGTGCTCAGCACTGAAAGGGTTAACTGTCAGCATTCGTGAACTCGCCACTGACTCAGTCTCTTTATTATCTTTTTTATTTTAGCGGTATGTTAAAAGTAAAAGTATGTTTTTCCATCAAAAACAAAGCAAATCCATCCATAATTATAAAATAGTTCTTGCTGTCAAGGAAGCGGTGTCACATGAGTATTTGTGTGACACACGGGAACGTGCGTTCTTTTTCTCTTATGCTACACACATACTTTACATACAGTACATATTACACGACTGCGAATGTGGTGCACTTACTGTAGGAGCATGTGAGGACAAATATGCTGGTGCAGCATGTACTGTACATACCAATACAACAACAAAATAAAAACACACAAGTGAGCTTTTGGCTACTGTTAATAGTGTCACATTAAAGGAAATTTCCAGTTTCAGAAAATGAGGAACACAAACCTGCCCCCCCCCCCCCCCATAAAGTCTAATCCGAGACTGTTGAAATACCAACAAAATTGATGTCCTCGTGTGCTCACCTCTGACCTCAGGTGAAGCAATGAGAGCACTTCACATACATGTAACTCTAATCCCGTCTGTGTTTTACAGTTGGTCATGTATGACCTGGCAACTCATGATCACAGTGCTTTCAAAGACGCCGCAGTTCACTCGAGCAGTTAAATCCCGTCTATCTCAATGTTTTGCCGCTTATCACTAATGGTACGTTTTGTTCCCATCACTGCTCGCTGCATGACAGACACTCATGGACGTCTGTGCCGACAACAGGTGCTCGTGTATGAAGCGCAGTGCGATAACGACTTCGGTGTTTTTGCACTTAATGCGCCCGCACACTTGTATTCTTCAAATGCTGCGCGTTATTTGTGTTGCTCGTGTTTTCACCAGTGTTGTATCTGTGTTTTACTTTGTTGTTTATATTTCTCGCAACTTGTACTTTTACTCCACTACATTTCCTCTCACTGTCTTTGTTACTCGTTACTACCAAATAAAATCAGAAGAAGAAGAGTTGGAATTATGGTCTGTATTTATATAGAGCTTTTCTAGTATCGATGAGTTGCTTTACACAATGCAAGAGGTTAAGTGTTTTGCTCAAGGACACATATAGACTAGCCAGGAATTTAACCCACAACCTTCCAGTTGAAAGACAACTCGCCCTACCACTGAGCCACCATGGCTCAATCTTAACTCCTCACCTTTTTTAATACTTGACTTTTGATACTTAAGTTCAGTAAATGTCATATACTTTAAGACTTTTACTTCAGTAATATTATAAAAAAGTGACTTCAACTTCTGGTAAGATATGTGTACTTTTAGGTACTTTCCTGTTCTGAGGAACAAACAAAAACTGAAGAATGAAGTGCCAAACAATCCGCTGAGATTCAGCGAAAGCATTGACGCAAAAAATGCACAATCGCTGAGACGAAAAGATGCACATCTACATTGGACACGCAACATTTAAGATCTCGTTTCATCGCGTTACATGGTTTTCTTGTGTTGGATTTTCATGGGTTCACACTCCACTACATTCCTGCATCTGTGCGTCTCTGAGCAGCAGGTGGTTTCCAAGCAGCACTCGGTGTCATGGAATGACTAAAGTGCAGACGGCGGTGTGGGGGGGGGGGGGGGGGGGAATAAAGGGTTAATGTCTCATGCACCGTTTGTAACTTTTAACACCCACACATTCACAAACACTCTGCAAACAAATATGTACACGGTCAATACCCAAGAGCAGAAAACTCTCACTCTGTGTGTGTGTGTGTGTTAAATGTTAAGATCTCTTATCTCAACCCCTATCCATCTTCCGTCTGACCTGAAGATACACAACCCCCACCACACCTGTCAAATTTCACCTGCTCAGTTTGTGTGTGTGTGTGTGTGTGTTGCCTCATTAGGATCATTTTTCTGGTTCAAACACTTTTTCTAGACTAGAAGAACTCATGGGGACCAATGCCTGGCAGAACCTCATTTCTGAAGCCAGAATTAAGGTCAGATTAGTTTTTTTCTTTTCTTTTGAGGTTACATAATTGTTGGCTGCTTTTGTCAATTTGCATTCTGCAAACTTGTAAGAATGCGTGGGCAGATGAGACGAGCGTGTTTTTATCAGCTGAAAACGACATGATTTATACGCAGTATTGTGTCTTTTGTTCCCCTCCATGTTCTCTTCAGATCGGTACGTGATCGGCTGCAGGCAGCTTCAGGGCCTTACTGCTCCTTATCACACGCACACACACTCAAAAGTGTTTTCCCCACATATACAGTATCAGTAGCATCCTACATGGTTTCCTGTCTTCTTAACACACGTTGACCTTTGAGCTTTACACACAGCGTTTGCGCTTGAACCCCCCCGTGAGGTCAAGCTGTTTAAAAAACATCTGCACAGTTTTCATTTTCGTAGCGTGTTAAAGGAGCAATCCAGCAAATGTATTATTCCCCTTCTATAAACTCGAGATACTCCAAAAAAAAAACCAGTTAGATTTTACAACTCCCTCGATGTAAATGAATACAGAATGACACGACCAATATAACTCAATTGGATTTTATTTGTACAGCCTCCGAATCACAACAAACATTCTCTCAAGGCACTGTACATAGACAACATCATCGAGAGCAGAGAAACCCAACAGTTCACACAATGAGCAAGCACTATAGGCATCAGTGGAGAGAGGGGAAAAAGTCCCTTTTAACAGGAAGGAGTCTCTGACAGAACCCGACTCAAAGATGTGCGGCCATCTGCCTCGACAGGTGGGGGTGAAAGGCAAAATGGGGGGACAGAGGAGAGGAGGAGTATTATTAGTTTAGACAAGACAGTCCTGAGACGGTGACGACTGCTTGAGCTGCCTGTGATGATAGAAATGGACAGAGTGAACACTGAAGGGAGTAGTTGTGACTGTTCTAATATAAGATACTTTGTAGAAATGTAAAACACTAATGCCAAAATATTCTATATGTAATGGGGGGGGACCTTTTTAGTGTTTCATACACAATGCAGATGCACTTCCTCTTCAGGCCTGCTGAGGGAATACTGCACAAGCGGCTTCCCTTCGCTCACTCACGTCTCCTCGTGTTATTACAGGTCAAGTCCAACCTGCTCAGCCTGTTCCTCTGGCCCTGTATCATTAGTCACATCATATTGCCATCAGAGTCATAATTATTCAAGCTCAGAGATATTGTTGCAGCTATAAACATCGTATTTGGTCTTTTGATTCATCCGTGCGTGGCTTTATTTGTTTTGTTTGGATTTGCGGGATTTGTGGAGGATAAGTAATGTTTGTGGTTTCTCATGGCCGGCTTTTATTTGTGGTCGGGTTGGGTTAGTCGTTTTACATTCCAAACACACAGTCTTACTAGAGAAGTACCCGTGCACTATTTTTTAAATGATCGAAAATGAAACAGCGGTGGAAACAATGCAAAAGTCATGTTTCCTTTAAAGAAATGGGATTATCTTTCACATGAAAGCACAGGATGGGACACTGACACTGGCCTGGAACCTGTAGAAGATCCATTAGAATCGTCCTCACCCAAAATACAGTAGAGCACAATTATCTTTATTAATTATACTGCTAAATCTGCAGACTTTGCATTGCTCAAACAAAATGACTCAAGGTTTTCTGCCGTGATTATTAAATGTCATTGTCAGGTTATTATACATACACTAGTTTATTTGATTTATTTTACTGGCGGCCACGGCATGGCACTGGTGCAGTGATTTACAACCTACGTACATGTACATATTGGTATTAGGGTGAAAAATAAACAAGCAGATAGGATTGTAAATAAGTACTCATCAGCTAAAACTCATCAGCTACGGGGAAAACATGTAAAAACATAATAGTTAATAGTTAATATTTTTTTTTTTTTTACAAAAAACAAACATACAATGAGGATCACAGTCAAACTGTATCATGCTTCATTGGATGTGAAATCCAAGCCAGTGAAGGTCAACACACTCTTGACCTCACAAGCTTCAAGTGGCAGACAACAAAGACGACATTTCCATCTCTATCAGCAGCAAGCAAAGCAAAAACAAATGTGGCAACACTTTTATTTCAACAGTCTGGCCCGGGGTGATAAGTGCGAGTATATCTATGTATATGAAGGAGTGATTCTGCATGGATTTCAAAGTTTTGCTTCCATGGATGCAAAAAATGTCCCGCCTGACCACTTCCATCCTTTCCCAGGTTTATTTAAAGCAAATAAATGGTGGAAAATTGCCTCCAAACAGGGATCGACAGTGAGCAGCCATGCACACAGTGTCTGTCTGCCAAGTTTCTGTATGAGATGATTCAGTTTGTAAATGTAGCATCACAACAGGTTTTGAAGGATGCGGCGACACTGTGGTTGACACGATGCCCAATCACCCGGTTAGGGTTAGGGTTATCACCCGATGGAGAAGTGGTTAGGGTTCATGTGGGTGACACGCTGCGGGCAGTTGGTCAGTGGTCATTTTCAATTGAGAATACAAGTTGAGCAAATAAAGGATCGTGTTTCAAGATCGCACGAGTGAAACCTCACTCCAGCTTTGTAGTGATGAAAACAGCAGTTTGCTTAGTGCTGTTTAATTCTTTTGTTTTATCTTCTTCTTCTTCTCTAATTGTAATGTAGTTATTTGACAAGTGATCAGAGGTGGAAAATAATATTCTACTTAAGTAAAAGTACTACTATTTTGATAACATTTTGCTAAAGTACAAGTCTGAAAATGTACTCAAGTTAAAGTTTTTTAACTCTAAAGTTTTTAAAGTTAAAAAAGAAAGTAGCTTGTTTAAAATGTAGTAAAAGTTACTTTTTTAACAAGGTTCTTTCTTGTGTCAAATCTCACAATTATTTCTAATTAAAGGCAAACCTTTAACAAATGAAAGTGCTGACAAAATAAAACATGTAAACACATATTGTAGCAGTCAAAAGGGGTCAAAGGTCACAAACGTCACTCACTCAGGGACCCGACCTTGACGTCAATTCACCTGTCCTCATCATTCACTGCCAAAGTTTCCAGTGTGTGAGTTTAGTTATTTATATATTATAAATAATTTTTTTACTCAGTAATGGGTGTGATTTACAACGTAGCAGAGTACAGCGCTTCCAAAAAAAAAACCCTTACTAGTAATATCTGTAGACAAAACACCTACTCATTTACAGTAACGTGAGTAAATGTAATATACTTTCCACCTCTGTTTATGCTATAAACTCTACATACAGCACATTACTTGCATTCTTTGTATTGGAACTATTGTCCCTATTTAAATAAAACTTTATGGGTGACTCGGGTACAGCAGAGGATGGAAATGCACTTTTACAAAATCTTTGAAAATTCAGTTCAATTTGGAGCCCATGCCCCATGAATCACAGTAGAGAGCCAAAAAAAAGGTTAATGTATGTAGAATAAAGTCTTTTTTGGGGGAGAGTCTCTTTTGCCTGGGGTCCCTAAAGTCCCTTGCAATGCCCCCCAGGTGTCATGTTTACACCACTGCTAATTAGGACTCAAACGCCAGTGTCTCACACATTCAGAGTCACGTCACCTGGGAATGAATGCTGATTGTAACCCTTTCACACTGAGGATGTAAGCCAGCCAGATGTTGGTGTTGTTGGTTAAGATGAGGGGAATTCTGGGGGAGTCGGTTCTCCAAAGCGACACTCCCTCTTCCCCTGCGCATCTCATTTGACTTGCAAATTCCTATGCAAATCTGCCTTGCCAGTGAGGTGGACGCAGGGAGTAGACGGGTGACCTGGGTGCACGCGGCGGGGTGGGTCAGCTCAGGCGTGTGTGTGTGTGTGTGTGTGGGGAAGAGAAAGAGGGATTCTTGCCTGCGTGCTCCATCATGCCCTCCCAGATTCCTCGTTGTCCCAGGGCTAACAAGGGTGTTTTTGTAATGAAAATGTTACCCAGGGGATCCATAATATTTTGCATACAAGATTGGATAAGAGACCGAGGATTATACGAGGCCCGCAGTGTGAGAGTGTGCGTCCATTGAATTGTCCGTGTTGCTTCACAAAAGAATGAGTGACACATGCACCTTCCTCTTTCTAGTTGCAAAACTGCTCTCCTCTAGTTCTCTCTCTCTCTCTCCCTCTCTCCCTTAATGTGTGTGTGTGTGTGTCTCTTTCTTCATTCATATTCAGCCTCTGGTAGTGAAAACTGTGGGGAAGTTGTCACAAAGAGGGGAAGTGTGTAGTAAAAAGTATGTCAAGATATGTAAGTATTGTTCGCCTCATTGAAAGAGAATTTCCTCTTTTCTCTTTTGTGCATGTGCCGCAGGGCGGGTGCACTTGCGCGTGTATTGTTATTTCGTGTCTGTGCGTATTGCATTAAGACGGATACACCCAGTGTTCCACCACTATGTCAGACATATATATATATATATATATATATATATGTATATATATATATATATATATATGTCAAATAAATAAAAGACTGGATATTGCTGTTGTTGTTGTTGTTCCTCTGTTAAACTTCCTCTAACGGAAGGTTCTCCACAAGGCGATCATAGAATACATTAAAGGATGCTTCCCCCTTTTTGAACAAACACAGTCTTTATAAAAAATATGTTGCTTTTACGGACTCCCGTGCTGTGAACATAACCCTCGACGGTGAGGCGAGACCGCGGCCCCAGGTTACATCACACGTGCAGATGAGCGGAACGAATTTACATGTGAAGTTACAGCGGCGAAAGCGAACACTTCAGTTTGATGTGCAACTGTGGTTGTGTCACCACGGTGTCATCATCATCATCGCCGTCGTCGTCCGTGTCAGTCCATGAGAAAGCATGTCTATGCACACACGCGTGTTTTGTTCCCAGGAAGTGCTGCTGCTGCGTCTTTTCCCAGCTGACTTCCTGTCATCTCTTCGTGTCCACTCTCTCTGTGTGTGTGTGTGTGTGTGTGTCCATTCGTTCTGACTCCAGTGCACGGAATCATTGAGCAGAAGGACTTTGGCAGCTGTGTCGTCTCAATGTAGGTCTGTGTCGCGCTCGCTTTGCTCAGTCCACACCTCCTTGTCCTCACTTCACGTCAGTCTTCTTGTCTTTCCTTCTTGTTTTGAGTGTCCACGTCCCATGCTCGCCTGCGTGTCTTCTCTGTCTGGCTGTCCTCGTGCTATCAGGCTGAATTTGTCACAAAACCAAAAGCATATCTGTTTCTTGGTTTAGCGTACTGGGATGTGGAACAGCTCGGCATCTTTCATTTGAAATGCAACACGCGTACGTTGTATTGTAATTTGGACTGGAAGCAAGTCAAAGTGACACATGGCTCGATGCTGGGGAACTAGTTTAAACTTTCACAATGTGAGGCTCCTGTTGTCGAGGTTGATTGTGTTCAATATAAAATGCACACAGACACACAGAGAAACGTGTTCACACGCAAAGGTTCCTCCTTGGCTAATCGTGTTTCGTTTTCACTTTCTGGGAAACAGGGAGAGGAGAAGAGGAATAAGGAAGTTATGGGGAAGACTTTATCTGCTTTTTTTTTTCTTTTCTTTTTTTAAACAGAAACTTTTCAAATTGCCAACCTAAAACAGTTTATTTCAGCCTCAAGTGCAGAGTTTAGTGTCACCTGAAATGTTTGTGTTGACCAGTTTTACCATTAATTGTCAATAGTGAGTGTTTACTTGCATGTATTATTTTTTTAATTTTTGCTTTATTGACTTGAAATGACATTTTAGCCGGTGCATTATGTCTCCTGTTCATGTAAAATCGTACAATAAAGTTGTTTGTCTTCTGTGCTGATGAAATCATTAACTGCACGTCATGTGACTTCTCGAAAATGTCCTTTGTTTGACTGGAGTGGGGAGTTCTGTGAAGTCATTCTGGCAGCAGAGGTGATGCAGATATGATCGATACCTTTTTCTGTATGAAAATATTCATTTGATTTACCATTGGTAAAAATAATGATACAATATTCCTTTTTGGTAACTTGGGATAAACAGACAAATATGTCATTAGAGCTGACATTCTGCTGTGTGTGTGTATATATATATAAAAATGAGAGGACGACGCTGAAAGAATTATACAGAATGATTCAAAAACACAAAGTGATGTATATTAAAGAGCCAAAGACAAACACAGTCTGCCAGAAATAGTGCATAGGTCACCGTGTGCAACCAAAACCCAAGGATCCGGCTGAGCGAGAACTTCACTGCGAGTCCTGACATGATGCTGGTTGTGACACCGAGCCTGGGATGGGATTGTGGAACAGGGAGTGAGTCTAAACCCAGAAAAACGGGATTCCACTCTCACTCCCTGCTCACGGAGCAACATACTTGTACGACATTTTCCCACGAGAAAAACCTCCGGCGTTTTTCGGTGTAGGAGAAGCAAGACGGGGCACACATGGGGGAGCCAGGGAGATATAGATATGCATGGAAACAACCATATTTATATGTCTGACAGGTAGGAATGCTGATTGAGACTGAGTCATAGGGAGAGGGAGTGAGATTCATGAGGAAAAAAATGATCAATAGGCATCAGCCGACCAACTTTGGGCCCAATATTTCATAACTTACTCCTGAGCTTTGTTCAGTCTGGAGACGGAGACAGGCCGCCGGTGCCAAGACTACACCTGACTCAACAGAACTGGTCTAATGCACCTTTACAGTCACATTCGCACAAAATACCAGGGCGTGGTTCACCTGCCGCATCTCATGTGACCCACTCATTTGCCTGGAATTGTCATCGACGTGAATGAATTTCACTTCTCCCCATCTTCCTCCCCACGCCTTCATCCCTCGCTCGCTGGGAGGATACAGTTTTAGCCGTCAAACCTGTTTTTTGTCTCAGTTTATCAGCTGGATCTAAAGGGATGTCTTTTCTTTTACCATCTCTTCCTGTTCTGTTGAGGAAAAGCCCACTGTAGTTACTCAGTAAGAACCTACTTGTTTTCTGCTCTGAAGGTTTTGGCCCAAGAAAATATTGTTTGTTTGTTTGTTTTCTAAATGGGGGGGGGGGAGTGGCACTTGGCGGAGTTTCACACTCTCTCTCTTTGATCCCTTTTATGTTCTTTGTATAACGCATACGTAATCCATGCGCATGCTACGAGGGATGAGTTCAAACAAGCACCTGCTCAGACAAGATGCCCTCCAGCGAGGATCCTAACTGTGGCTGAACCCGACCTTTGACCTCACAGTTGAGGAAATAACTGAAACATAAGCCATGAATACTGTTAAAAAAAAAACACAGTTGGGCTTTTACATACAAGATGATCTCAGTTGATTACGTTTTCATAACAGAAAAAAGGAAAGTAATCCATTAATGAACTGTTTTTATTTCAATATTAACTATCAGTTAAGTATTATCAGGGGTCATGGCTCTGTGTTATAGTTGATCATTTTCATGTATGAAAAAAATGTTCATTATCATTATCAATCATTATTTACCACTGACATGTAGTGGACTAGAGTTTGTAGAGGAAAGTAAAATAACTTAAAAAGTACATGAAAAAAACAACTACTTAGTTACTTTCATGCCTGCATGATGGTGTGACCATGGTGGAAACATTAGGACAGGGGTTGTATTTAATTGCTCACTATTGTGAAAAGGTGTGTCTCAGCCAGAGAGAAATTTTCCATCATAGTAGTGACTCACTCTTTGCATCTTATTTGCATAGATTTGCATGCTGCTTCATTGCTTGCCAACTTACCCACTCTGTTTTATATCTATAAGACATATAACATTTTTTGCATGTCCCTGACGCTCTGTTTTAAGATTAAGTAAATCTCCTAACCTGAGATTTTTATCTCTTTGGTCCTCTTTGCTTCCTCCAGTTGAAAGGTTGGCAGGTTTTTGTGGGTAAATTCCCCTCCATGGGTACACTGTGGACCCAAGGCTTACACTAAAGGATCTGCTTTTCTGCAACTTCATCTCTTGTGCAAACACAAGAGAGAGAGAGAGAGAGAGAGAGAGAGAGAGAAAAAAAAAAGCTGGGTTGTTTGCACAACTACATCCTTCTCCAGAGAACCCCCCCCACACATAATCGCCCGACCACAGAATGCACTATTAGTTTTCCCATGATGGCAAAGCCAAAGCCGTACCTTTACATATCGTGTTCCTCTTGAGTGACAATGGCGAGGTAAATATTGATCACCTTACTCACAACTTTTTTTTTATCCTGTTGTGGTTTGATTGTTGTTTTGGGCATCAAGAAACCAGTTGTGTTTCAATATTTGCGTTTTTATTATTGCTCTTTGGTCGTGAAGCAACAGTCGGCGCTATTTGTGTCTCAGGTGGAAACATAAACACCACGGAACTATTGTTTCTTCAAACTCTTAATCCTCTTCTCCCATTTGCTAACCTGTGTTTCCCCAATCCAGTCCAATCCAGCTTAATTTATACGGCACTTTAAAAACACATCGGGGATAAATAAAACTAATGAAATATAGAAACACAAGACCTAAGACGCCTTTAAAACATACAATAAAACAAAAAAATGCAATACTGTAGAAAATATATAATATATGGTACAAAAACAGAAGCACAAACATCCATATTTAATAAACAGTGGGTGCAAACAATATGACCAACATTTCTGCACACCAGTTGTGAAAATGTACCTGTTACGTGCACGTGCACCAAATCACCATATATGTGACTGACCCAATTGTATAAAATAAATGTGAATAAACAAATATTGTGAATATTAAATCTACTGAAAAGTCTATAGTGTACAACCCAGAAAGATGAAAAAAAATACTAATAGAGCAATTAACAAACTCATACAATTACATTCACATTTAATGTATTGCAGGAAACTTCAAGTTCAATTTAAAAGGGACGTAATAGTGACAAATATGTGACAGAAAAACACATCATAAACAGTGAAAATCAATCTTTCTGTCACTAAATACAATCCTGCATCATCATCTAACATGCTGAAATGTCATTTCACTCATTTTAAAGCCGTGATGACACAATGTCTTATGAATTAATAATGATTAAGTTATGGGGGGGGGGGGAATTACAGTAAGATTTACCTTACAGAATCAGAGGCACGTGCCGTGATGATCGGTGATTAAGCTAAAAAAAAGAAAAAAAAAGGAACCATAGAGACCATCACGCCAGCTGCTTGTCTATCAACATGTCTATGTCCCAACCCATGAGTGCTCAGCAGTCATTACTGCATCATTATTATTGTTATTATTATTGTTATAATATCATAAGCCAGTGCAGACCACACCCATCATAGAAATCTTCATTCTGATCTCAAATGATCTCGTGACTCCGTGTCTTTGTATGACAAAAAATTAAATCTGTCTAAAGACATAAACACCTGTCGTGTACTAAAAACCCTTCACATTTTGCCACACACACACACACACAGACACAGTGACAGGGTGAAGACAGTACCGGGCTTCATGTAACAGCTGTAAAACATTCATTACAGATGCAGCGTGTGAGAGAAAACAAAACGTCACTTCTTTAATTACACTATAGGTGCATTATGTGTCTCGTCTTGCTTAAGTCAGAGCACACTTTTATGTGAAATAAAGTTACAAAACGTCGCTACGTCAACGGCAATGTTTTGTCTCCCTTGTCTGGAAAGGCGATTTTTCTTGACTGCCCGGCAGCTGCAGCAGATTTTTGTGAATCCAGGTTCTTGGGTCTCAAGATTAGAGACCACTGACAGAATATAACAAAGACACACAAAAAGAAAAGAAAGAAAAGATTTGGATGTATAATAAACATTTTTTTCCCCAAATAATATGACAAATGATAAAAAAAAAATGTGCGTATAGTGGTAGCCACAAAGCGCTTATAGATTTGCGCTCTTTTGTCACAATTCCAGCAGCTTCGACAGTAACTCCCTCATGACACGACCATATCATATTTCAGATGAAGTGTTACACTTCGTCTAAGTGCTGCCTGACCGGTTCAGCATCTGTGTGTACTGTGTCATCACTGGCTGATGTGTGCGTGTCCAAACTTGCCCGGGATTCAAAGAGAAGACAACAATGTGTCAAATGTGTGCGTGTGTTAATGTGTGTTACACAACACAAACAGAGAAGATGAAGAGGAGGAGGAGAGGCTCATCCATCATGTTACTTTCGTTTATGATGTTCAACTTCACCCCACCCCCCCCCCCCTTTTTTTTTTTGTTGTTGTTCCCTTCTGGTACCAGTTTGTCCTGCAGGACGGCTGAGGACCAGTTCACTAGCAGTGCTATCAATCACACTTTGTAATCATATTGGCACGTAGCAAGGGCGCTAATGCACCTTCATCCTCGCGACAAACATGCATGCACACATCCTGTACTTACTGAAGGGTGCAGATCTTCGGGGGGCCCATGTTGCTCATACGCACACACAGTCGCCATCCAAGATGTAGCATCTCCACACACACTTATGTCAGTGCAAGTGTCTCTAGCATGCTGTGAGGACACCTTTTTGAGGACATGTTGGCTGGTCCCCACAATTTGAAAGGGTTGATTTGGTTTTACGGTTAGAATAAGGTTCGGGTTAGGGGCTACAGGGAATGCAGTATGTCTATGAGTGTGTGTGTGTGTGTGTGTGTGTGTGTGTACTATCAAGGCCCTGTGTTTCCTGTTTTGCAATCCTCACCATGTCCTTCCACAAAACGTCTCTGGCTGTTTCAGGAACAGCGTGCAGAGGCCGACATTCACCACTGAGCTACATTAGATGTGCATCTCTTGACAAAGCGTTCGTCTTTACTCTTAGGCTAAAAAACTAATGAATTCAACACGAAAGAGGAGCACAAAGACCAACAGCTTTCAGTCGGTTAACTTAAAACTGATGCAGTGCAATAAAATCGTTGTTACTGACGTTTGTAACAACTCACTCTCCTTGGTGAGTTTCTGTAATTGAGGTAAATCTGAATAAAGGATTTAACTCATTCGTCATCTACGGCTTTATCCTCCATGTGAAGGTCATGGGGGTCACTGGTGTCAATTCCATCACAGGGACACACAAACAACTCTCCCTCTCTCAATTTAGAGTGTCCAATTTTGCCGAATCCCCAAAACTCCATGCTGAAAGGCCCTTGTTCCACTACACCAGCCGTGTTTCCAAATACCAAAATCACTCATTGTTGAAGGCAACAGTGGATCAGAAACTGTTAAACACGATGTAAAAATCCCTGATTTTTGTCTATATAGACTTTGGTGTGTGGTGATTAGTTTAGAAAGTGAAACAAACTTTGGTCTCCAGCTAGAAAACTACTGTCCAAAGGGAAAATCAGGGGTCTTATTCCTAAGATACCATAGTATTATGCTTGTGTAGATTTTTATGAAGTGGCTTAACCTGTTTTTCCGTGTGTCCCTGCTGGCACAGTCATGTTTTCATCAAGCGTGAGCATCCCTGTCTCAGGCAGTGGCAGCATGCTGGAGCATGGACGAGTCAAGACCTCTTACAGTCACACTTTCAAATCACTATCCCTTGAACAGTCAAGCACACACTTTTCTGTCTTTTTTTTTCTTCATTCAAATAAATAAAGTGTGTAGAATCTTGTTATCCTGAGGTAAAAACACAGCCAGCATAAAGTGTTTGTTGTTGGTTTGAAGGTGAGAAACGATCACGTCATCCTCCCACGACACGTTTGCCAGGCACCATGTTATCTACCCTGGAAGCACCTTTATGAGTGCGTGTGTGTTTGCATATGAAAAACCTCACCTTGCCTCCGAGATATCTGTCCAGAAGGCTCTGTGCACCTGTACTTTACAACAACTCACCTGACTAGCGTGCCAAGCAATAACACTGATGACAAGTGAGTCAGGCCAAATACCTCCACGTGGTGCCTGCAAGATCTAACAGTGGGGGGTTTCCTGGCTGTATTTTTTACGGCCGCCATTTTATTTTGTTATCAGGAATAATCAATTTATTCAAGGCTGTGCATGCTGAGGTGGTTTCCCCTAAAGGCAATTCGATGCCTCTTTGCATATGTGTAAATTGGTGAATGAAGTAATACACAACTTTCCCCTTATCAATACCCACGCACTAAACACTCACTAGAGACACGTTTGCGCAGCATTCAAAGTGAAGTCCCTCATAGACACGATGCATTCCCTAGCCCCTTACCCTAACCTTAAAGGTAGGGTTGGAGATCCTGGGTAAAAAAAACAAATACATTTTGAATTTCAAAAGTCCAGGAGCACAGGAACACGCGACGAATGCGGATTAACGAGCACTGTGCAAAGACATAAAGGTAACCTACCTGTCCGGTAGAAACGAAGCCACCATGGCATCACTTTGCAGCCCTTTCTGGGCTTTCAGTTGTCGCCACCGTTCAAACGCAGCACCGACGTCCCCTCTGGTCTTGGATCGCTCTGCGTCAGCCTTTTTCTTGGCAGTAACTTTCCCAAAACCTGTTTTTGTTTGCGACCAACACCTGCTGTTGGCACCTTTTTCTACCACTGTAGAGGGGGGGGGGCAGTTTTTGATTGATGCATCACGATCCACTCACTTCAATAGTTCAATATTTACAGGCCTGTTCGTTCCACAGGTGTCGTTTTTCTGACAATGCATTAATGAATTGGTTTTAAAGCAACACAGTAAGAAAAATGCTCCAGAAAATGATCTCCCACCCTACCTTTAACCATAACAAATAGATGCCTTACCCTAACCCTAACCCTAACTCAAACCAAATTCTAATCCAAACCCTAAAACCAGGTCTTAACCCTGAAAAAGACCTTTAAAGATGAGAGGACCAACCAAAATGTCCTCATTTTCCATACAGGAAGACACAGAGCTCCTACCTTCTGACAGTCACTGATTTTTCTCTCCACTGTGCTTCGGCAAGTTTTTATTTTGCATGACTTCTAATGTAGCGTTACTCATGCAGACTGTATCTTTGTTGTGTTTAGCACATGCAGGCACTTGTTTAGGGAGTCATTTATTTTCTTTGCGTTCTGTTGGCGGAGCATGCATTTTCAATATTGGACAATCGTGTTCGTGGGATTGTGAAGCCTGTGCTGGTTGTCCAGGTTCACGTGTAGCAGTAGAATCCACTGCTAAACCTTTTTCATGGGCTGCTGCTGCTTGAAGCTGTCTCGCTTTACTTCAGCACTTCTTCTTGTGTGAACTCGCTAGACAATGGCTTGAATGTTTCAGACATTTGTTTAATATTCAAAGGTTACAAACTCTCCCTCTACATTGGCATGCCCCCTCTGTCTTACACAACAGCAGGGCTGGTCCAGCGCGAGGCCTCTAGGTGTGGCCATGGCTTCTGCTGGGGGCAGGACTAGTTGTACTCAAATGTGGTCAAGAGTGTGTAGGGTTAAGTGTTACTATGACATTGTGACAAAATCAAGTTACAAATTCAGACGGCGGTGTGTGTGATCAGCCTGTGGGTGTATTGTCTCACAGTTTCTCCAAAGGCTGAATGTTTCCACTCCACAGCAGAGATGTGATTATACAGAGAAGCTGCACCACGAGAGGAGACGGTAGAAGTCTGCATCTAGTGATGATGGAGACTTTGAATGTTTAGGAGACTCAAATGTAACCACTTCACTGCTTTAGGACGACATTTAAGATGTTCTTCAGCTGTGTTTGAAGATTCAACGTGCAAGCCCAAGCTCTGCACATTTGCCCAATTGACTATTTTTAATGTCAAACCATCAAGAGCACGCGTGCTGATTGGTTGAATGTGTACCAGTCGGAAACAAAACTTTGAAAAAACCACTTAATCAGAGGACGTTGTCCCCTGACGTTTGGGACCCGCCACGTGTGTGCATTAGAGCACGCATGATGAGGGTCGCTGTGTTGGGTTTTTGTTGTTATGGTGCAGAGGTGATCCCTCACGTCTGTCTCGGTGAGCAGCTGTCACTCTCTGCACCTCTGCTGTTGTTGTTGTCTTGATGAGGTACTTTCCCTCCCTCGCACTTCCTCCCACAGGACCCTTTGTTTATGACAGTGTGTGTGTGTGTGTGTGTGTGTCTAATACATTTGGCACCTCAATGGCTCATTTCTCCTCACAAAATACCTGCGATTCCTGTACACACCAACTGTATCAGCACATTTCTTTTGTAGTGTTCAAACCATTTACGAAGCAAAGCTCTTTTCTTGATGAAAAAAGCACCGCCATCATCGTCTCTATTACCGTTCCATGCTAATTGTGTGACAAAGTCGTGCCGTGTGATAGTTTTTGCATAACTCCTGCTTCTCTTTTCCTCTCACATGCTCTGGTCTTGTTTCCCGCGGTGTCCAAATAGCCCCACTGTCCACTGTCCACTGTCCGCAGTGGTGGGAATGTCCTTCTGGGATAAATAAAGCATTTCTTCTGGAAGACAGGAAATGACAGGTACTCTCTGTGTATGCGTATGTGTGCTGAGGGGTGTGAGTTTAGACAGAAAGCTGTCAGCCAAAAGACAGAATCTTGCTTACCTCAGCTGAGCCATGCTGCAGAGTTGTTGGTCCGCTCGGTGAGAAAGAGAAAGTGTGAAAGAAATGCAACAGCTTTTGCTGCTTTGTTTCACACGTTTCGTGTCTTACAGTCAGATTTGTCCTCATGTGCGTACGTTAACACGGTGTGCGCAGGTATGGTGCTGCATGTCATGTCCTTGTGGCCACGGTGTGAACACGCATGCGCGACCTGGTCTACAATCCTCACCACTTATTTGGATATCAGTGTCATGTGGAGCAGCATTCGCTCCCTGGCTCAACTCTGACACTGTCGCTCCTTCTCTAGGAGTAGTATGATTATTCAGCACCATTCTGTCACCATCCAACTTTTCTCTGCATGTACTGCACGTGTTCCATGCTTAAATCACAGGCAGTAGGACTCGAGGCAGGGATCGGGAACCCCCTGCAAACGGCTCTTTTGATAAAAGAAAGGTAGAGGGCTGCACCCAGCAGATGGTACATGGTGAGTGGATAAAGTCTGAACATGACAGATGCACATTATTAACTCATGTTCTGCAGAATAAAAGAGGCTTTGCACTGAATTGTATTGTATTATATACAGTAAATCAGATTACTGTACTGTGTGTCTCGCTGTATTTTTCTGTAAAAAAAAAATGTTAAAAAAAAATGTTTTAGTTATGTTGAGCAAAAACAACGTTTTTATTCCGTTTATGAAAGCAATATTTTGATCATAGATGTTTTTGTTTTACGTGTAACTATTGCCTGTTACTGAGAAGTGTTCACTTCACACACACACACACACTGACTTTTTTACATCCATCTGTTGTTGGGTTTTTTTTCTCCCTCTTGACTTACAATCCCACAACTTCTTATCTCTGTTCACGGCTGTGCTCCTACCAGCCCGAATCCTGCCCCCCTCTCACACTCTCTCACACTCTCCACATCCTCACACACACACACACCTAAAACCTCTCTTATTCTGCTGTGATGAGCTAAGGCGCCTCTCTGTTTGGTCAAATTACCCCAATGTTGTAGCCAGATAACTATACTGTGGTTTGTGTGTGCGTGTGTTTGGGTGTGTGTGTGTGTGTGTGTGTGTGTGTGTGTGTGTGTGTGCATGTGTGTGTCTGTGGGGAAGAGAGAGAGAGAGAGGGAGTAGTATTTTCTAAGTATTTTGCTGATGTTGTTAGTTTGAGACTTGAATAAATGGATTTACACCTAAAGATTTGTTGTGTGTGTTTTTTTTAACAAAATGTATTTATTACATAAACATTCACTCAAGAAAACAGTGTGTAACCATATTCGCGATAGACATCCTACTTTAATATGACACTTTATTTCATATTAAGTCAAATCATCCCTAATTATTTGTTTTTTATATTATAATTATTTTATGTCCATCTTAATGTAAAAACAAATATGTCAAATGTAAAAAAATAACTTGTGAATTATAGGTAATGTAAAACAGCTACCCAATAATAAACCTTGTCTGTTAAAGTCACAGTGGTTGAAATGTATATATAAAGGAAGAGGATCATTAAGAATGAAGACCAACAATATCACAATCAATTAGGAGGGTTACTAATATATTAATCATTAATAAGAATTGGGCCAACAACCGGTGTGCTGCAGTATGTTTCCTCTGTATTCACAAATAGCTGGCTCATTAGTTTTAACGCAGACGGTGTATATCTGTGCAAAAGCTGTGACGCGGCACGTTCATCGTATTGTGGAGCAGCGCCTTCCTACTTATCGATTTCTGCATAAATACACACAGCTCTCACTTATTACTACGTAAATATAGATTAGTTTGTTTATCAGTGTAGTTACTTCAACTTGTACTATAATGTGTAACTCATCTGTTACTACGGTAGGTCATATTTTCAGTAGCTAGCTAGCTAACTAGATAGATAGATAGATAGATAGATAGATAGATAGATAGATAGATAGATAGATAGATAGATAGATAGATAGATAGATAGATAGATAGATAGATAGATAGATAGAGATTCTCCTGTATTGCATAATTTTTTTTTTTTTTATTGCAGTGTGTGTAACATGTGTACCAGCGGTAACTATCATTGCGTTGGTGGACATAAAACCCGCGGAACACACCTTTTACCCCTCTCTGATGTCGGCCGCTCTTATCTTTAAAGGGACAGGTGCCTCGAAAAACCTGCCGTCTTCATCCCTCTGTACATTTGTCACTCCCACATGCTCGTATACAGAAATGTTTGCTCAGAATGTCCCGCCATTGATAACATGACTTCTCTGCAGGGGGCGTATGCAGATAGTCCGCACAGGGAACAAAGTGCATGTATGAATGTATGTAAGTAAGTAAGTGATGGGGTCATTTTAATATTTACCGTCGTTCTCGTTCTCAGTTCCTTTCATTTGCACTCTGAACTTGTAACAACAGCTGAAATATCGAAAATATTTCCTCAGTTTTTTTGAGTACATGTGGCATTTGGACAATAAAGAGTTTGACAAAAAAGACTTAACCTCTCCTCTAGGCCTTTTTTAATAATTTTACGCCAACGTCACTGGTCACTGTTTATGTTATGGTCAGCGTTTTCGACTCTTCCTGTCAGTTTCCAAAGAAATTCAGCCACGTCCTCATTTGTGAGGAAATTTAAATCTGAAATTTGTGTGTGTGCGGAATTGGTGCAGAATCGAGGGCAAAGGGACTAAATCAAAGCTATGCCTCAGCAATAGCCTTTGTACCAGTCCACATGTCTCCACCAATGACCCAATAACAGAAGTGGTACTTGGGTGCACATGACTTTAGTTTACAGTTTCTACAGCCAGGGAACTTACCGATGTGAAAGCATTGTGAGTTACTATTCTATGCTTTCCACCTAGCACACGTTTTGTTTAGTTTTTTTTTACCATTTTTCACCATTTTTGTCCAGTTCTGATGTTTGATTTGACCATGAATTGAAGCTCCTTAGACTTCACTCAGGGGTCACGGGGGTTCCAATCCCAGCTGATATAGCGTGAAAGGTGGGGTACACCCTGGACAGGTCAGCAGTCCATCGCAGGGCCACATATAGAGACAAACAACCATCCACTCTCGCACCTACGGTCAATTTAGAGTGTCCAATTTTGCCCAATCCCCAAATATGCATCTATTAGGACACCAAGAAAACCCACGCACTCCTGACACCTATGAAACTGAATTTTTTTTGTTATCAGTACTGAACCCCAGAGAGACCAAGTGAATACAGAAGTCCTGGCTTTCAGTCCAAGTAACCAAGTATCTTGGTTATTTGCCTTTAATGTATCAGCCCTCGAGAACCAGTCAGGTCTTCTGGTAGTCACCTTTTAATCATCTATGACAGGCATATGGTCAGGCATCACTTACATCTGTAAAATAAAGATTGAGTTCATCCCCTCAGTTTGAATCATTACACACCATCGTCTCCTGCGGAGCCCCTATTCAATTGTGCATGAATGTTGTTGTATGGGTTTTCGCTTTGTGTTACTGTGTGTGCATCCATAATGCTCATTACACAGACTGTAAAGGGGCAAAGATGCATTTCCCTGCCAGCTGTGCTGTGTTTTTGTTTTGCTTTGTTTACCTCGCTGTGTACTTTCCATCCCATATGTCGACTCCAACGAGGAGAAAAAAAGGGGGAAATGTTCCCGTGCAGAGGAACATTTGCTCGCCTCAGCTGTCTGACTCGGAGCAACGATGATGTCAGAACGTGACAGTCATTGCTCTATCCACCCGTTTATTTCATAACAGGTGTCATACACACAAAGAGCAAGTGTGTGTGCGCGCCTATCTCTCTCTCTCTCCCTCTGTGTGTGTGTGTGTGTGTGTGTGTGTTTGTTTTCTCAGCCTGTCTGTGTTTCGGACTGCAGACCACAAACAAGCCTGCAGTCTGCGTATTGTTATCTCATTGGTGCAGCTCTACCCACTTATACACACACACATGCACACACACAACTTTCACCCCATTACCTCCAACCACACCCACCCTCTCAAATGAGTTCAAGGGCAACAAGGGGTGTGTTTCGGAAAAGTGTGTGTGAGTGTGTTGTAGAAGGATGGGAGGGGGGAGGGGGGGGGAGGGGGGGGGTGGAGGGCAGATTTATTGATGGCTAGAGGAGGCCGGTGACAAGTGGTCTAAATCGGAGCGCTCTGGCGTGATCATGGCCTGTGAATTGACTTGTCAGGATCACTTAGTGAAAACAATGGAGAGGATGAGTAAGATGAATAAGGGGAGAGCGAGAGGAGAGGAGAGGAGAGGAGAGGAGAAAAGAGGAGAGGAGAAAAGAGGAGTAGAAACTAATAAGCGTTTTTTTGTGTGATTGATTCAGAAAGAACTTAAATGTTTGCATCCGTGTGCAGTTGCAATGTGGGTGCAGAAGGGCTATGGTTGTGTGTGTGTGTGTGTACTGTGTGTGTGTGTGTGTGTGTGCGCGCGCGTGTGTATGAGTGTGTGTGTGTGTGTTGTGAGAGGCCTTTCCTTCTGCTCTATTTACCCAGGTGAATAGGGAAGCTGCACCAAGCCTGAGCGGGAAAACATGTCATTTTGTACTGTGTAAATGCGTGTGTGTGTGTGTGTGTGAATGATGCATTTATGGGTTTTTCTGGGAAAAGACCTACTGAGTCAGGAAACAGAGTAACAAACCTGACCACAAATTCAGCATCAGAGGGGTGTGGCGATGCGTGTGTGTGTGTGTGTGTTAATTTCTGTAAATGTGTTTATGGTGATTCACATTTGCTCCTGTTTAACTCGTGACACGTGCTTCAATGGATTTGATTCACTTGCTGAATCGATTGATCTTTCCGTTCGTTTGCGCGTCATATGTTCCTTGGACATGAAAGTGATATATACGTATACATATTTCCTTTTCATACATATTTTTCTCCAGTCCATATTATAATAGTTATAAGAATAACAATTTATTATCTGACCAGGACTGAAACAAATCAGACAGAGGCCACACGGTGGGTGTAGGGATTAGCACGACCCGACCCGACCTGACTCGGGTTCGCGACACAGTTGGAACAAGGGCCTTTCAGCCTAGACCAACTGGTGAAATGACCGCGAAGAGGAAGAATATGTGGATTAAAGGATAATAACATAAATCATCCGTTTTGCTGATGCTGATGTTTGCAGTGCATAACTCCCAGACTTGCTGATTTTGACTAAATGTCCATAAAGCTGTGTCTGCAACAGGACTTATTTTCATTAGTCATCACCGACATCATCATAGACACATGACTATAGTTGTACATGGTGAGTGTTATCTTTTCATATGTTTTTGTTATTGCTCATTATCCTCTTGGCTTGACTCAAATCAAATGGCCTAAACAACTTTCCCCCCACCACCCCTGCTCTTTGACACTGCTGGCACTACTTTTCCTGCCGTGACCTACTTTTTGAAATGTTTACAGTTATTGTTTTGGCCTATCTGCAGCAGGCACATTGCTCTATACATTCTTTTTTGTTGTGTGTGTGTGTGTGTGTCATGAAAAACAACAACACAAACGGCCAACCGAATGGCAGCCAAATCTGAGAGGACTGTAACTGTTAGAGACGAGTCTAATCACCTCAGCAGCAGCTCCAACAGTCCTCCCTCTCTCTGTGTGTCTCTCTGTGTCTCTCTGCCTCTCTCTCCCAGTGTGTTCGCCACTCTTACACTCTTACACTCTTATCTCCCCACCCTCAGTTTTCTGAGGTCACATATTCTGAGTGTTCTGGTTGTGTGTGCACGAGCATGTGAAATGTATGTGCATTGTGTGATTGTGAGTCAGCGAGTGCATGCGGGTCATATAACATACTGTCCCCTGGGTTGTGGTCCTCACGTGGCCGCAGACAAACTCTGGGCCGGGGTCCTGCACCTGCATAGATAGACAGATAGACAGATAGATAGATAGATAGATAGATAGATAGATAGATAGATAGATAGATAGATAGATATTTCTGAATTTGTGAAATTTGCCGTTCACAAATCCCAAGTTTGAGAAGTGAATTATCCTGCTTTAAAAAACTCCCACATCTGCATTTCAACAGGATAAATGCTTCTTCTGCCTGTATACACAAACTTTTAGGCATCAAGGTCAGCTGTCTCAAACTCGTGGCTCGCAGACCACATGCGGCTCCTCAGTTGATGTCCTGCGGCCCTACACTTATTAATTAATAATAAATGATAAAACCTGGCCAACAGTGATCAATATTTTTATAACAATAATACATTTGGTTATGTTCATCACATTATTAAATTCAACATTGGGTTTTTTTTTGTGGTGAACTATATATTAAAACAATACTTTGAGATATAATTTAAATTTCTACCAGACTAGAAGTTCACTGGCACCCAGCTCATTTTGAGTTTGAGGCCAGTGCTCAAGAAGGTTCTGCACCTGCTTGTTGTTCATGAGAAGTAATTACCGTATTTAAATGTTAATGTGCAACAATAAAACTTACATACTGTGCTAATGTGCAACATGAAAAAAATAGACTCAACCTGCAGAGTTTTACTCATGTGACTCATGTTCATCACGACCCATTATCTCTATATTAAGCTACACTTAATGGGATTAAATTAGTCCATATTAAAAATTTGATAAAACACTTTAAAACAAGATGAAATACCTCATTAATTATGTTTTCCCTCTCCTTTCCCCTGGGATTGAACTGTGCGGTTCATTGTGTTATCCCTGTGTTGTGTGTGACAACGCAAACACTATGAAACACTATAAAAACCCCTAAACACAGTCAATAAATCTACTTTTACACAGCTTCCACCACTTTTTTTTGTTGGTGCAGGATAATAGACCCACTCATCTTGTTCTTTGCCCCCAGCTGGTCTCCTCATGGATGGGTAGGGTAGTTATCAGGCCCGGACAGCCTAGCCCTGCCCTCTTACCTGACCGCTGCCAGCAGGGAGCGGCTGCTCTTGCCTGAGTATCTGTGACCACAACAGCACCCAGGGAATGAGGAAATCAGGCTCGAGTAATCTATGCGGGCCCAGAGCACGCTGGCCAGCATGTGAGTGCATGGAGGTTGAGTGTTATGTGAGTATGCACGCGCGTGTTCGGGAGCCCGCCACTTCTTCTGCAACATCCGGCTATAAATCTATTGTGACACGTCAAACTGAATTTATGAGCCAATCTGCTTGCGACAGACATGTTTGATTCGAAAAGGGAAAGGAGGATGGAATAACATTTACAAAAAAAAACCCAAAAAAACAACAACAGTGTTTAAGTGACATTTGGAGTCTGTTGTGACTGTTATCATACGGCAACAAATCACTTTCTAAAAGATCATTACGCTTTGAAATTGTTGTTGTCAGAGTGTTGCACGGGTCAAATAAAGTCTGAAATCCTACACACTTCATCTTTGACTTATCTCACGACACTGCAGAGTCTTTACATCCTTGTTGCCATGGCGCCCTTGACCAGCTGAACCAGAGTCCATGTAGGGAACAGGAAACACCATCACATCATCTCTCAGGGAAACATACAGTACATGTTAACCCGTCGCACTACTAATAAAAATACAAATAACAGCAATTTCTGGCCAACTTTACTTTGTGTTTAATGTGAAATAGGCTTGGCACTCAGCAGTACACATGATAACACATCACATTCCTCCACTATTGTGCTTAATGTGACACTTAATAAAATGTTTATTGTTTTACTCTCAGACTGTGAGGTTGTGTTTTCTACAGTCGCACGCTGAATGGTCCGCAAAGCTCTCTTTACAATAGAAATCTAATGCTTTGCAGTGTCTTTAAATATTCATCTGGTTCCATATTGTTTTTGCCAATAAACGATCACACACACACTCTCTCTCTCTCTCTCTCACACACAAATACACGTACACACACACACACAAATACACGTACAAACACACACACAGGCAGCTGCCTTCTTACCCAGTGGAAGCAGGTGTCTGTGAATCTCGTGGGGTTTGGGGGTTTTCTTTTTTTTTCTTCTCGGTGCAGTAGAAGATGGTGAAATTCCCAATGTGAAAGTCTGCTTCTTGCTCTGGGCCTCTGTCCACAACACACACACACACACACACACACACACACACACACACACACAACCCACACAACCCACACATCCTACAACTACAGACAGTGTCTGAATTGAAGAATCCCTCATCGAACCTTCGCTATCATCTCTTTGCAGCTTGTTCGCATCATTCATCGCACAATATTGTATTTATTCTATGTGAATGTAGTTGTGTACAGAGTGCCCGGTGAAATAAGCAAAAAAATGCATCCCATAGGAGACTATTTTTGTTTGCCCCCACCCCCCGCCTCACATGTCACAGTTCCTGAAAGCTGTGTCTATAATGATGAACATCATTTCTGTTTATGTGTCCCTCTGAGACCCCTACTTGAGACGAGAATCCATGTTTGAGGGCACTGTGGTGGGTATATGAGCGGTGGGGGGGGTGCAGTTTGCTGGAGAGACCGTGGGGGGCCGGGGGTTGGGGGGGGGAGGCGGGGGGGTTGTAAATATAACTCTCGAGTCTGGGCCCCTTGGCTTTCATGGTCTCACAGGAAAACAAGTCTCCTCCGGGGACTGAGTGCGTATAGCTCATACATGTGTGAGCACAACAATGGGGATTTTAATACAGTAACTGTGCACAACTATTTTTTTCTCAGATTGTATTTCTGTCACATGCACATGAAAATGACCCCCCCCCCCCCCCCTCTTCTTATCCAGAACAAAGAAATAAAAAAAAGGGACATTACCTTATTTAGAAACAATCGTGGTAATTGGCAAGTTTTTTGAATCTGCAGCTATGTGGGAATGTGGTGTGGAGGCATGCGTGTGAGGGTGATAAAAATTTGAATACTACAGATTAAACTACTTTTCTGCTAGCGAGAGCAAACACTTCATTCACTGCAAACAGAGCACACATTAGTGTGTCTTCACAGCGCTGTTTGCTCAAATATCTTTCACCACTGCAGGTTATTTGTACAAGTTTTGATGAATAAAAGCATACAGCTTAAATGTGTGGATTTGCATTTTACTGTAGATGGCCCATTGTGTGCCTTGCTGCGTTTTCTCAATTCCCACCACAACTTCTCTCAACTGTTTTTGTCCCTTTTTTGAAAACAGAACGACGCCGAGCACAGAAGCTGTAATAAAACAACACACTTTATTTACTAGGCAGTTTAGAAAAGTATAAAAAGACATAAAAAAAAAAAAAAAAAAAAAAATAACTTGGCATGTATAAATGCTTTCATAAAATTACTTTTGCTCAAAAGCTAGTATAAAAACAAGGCATCAAAAATACGGTAAAACAAGTCGTCTGCTAAGTGTGTCACACGGGCTACTGCAGTCTCGGTATAAAAACAAAATGCTGATTGAATATGCGTTACAAAAAAACTTAAAAAAATACACAAAACAATTAGAAAAAAACAAAAACCATACAAAAGTTTCGACTGGGCTTTTGTTTGTAGCATAATATAAAATATCAGTGTTTCGTACTCTTGCTTTTTTTTTTAATGGAGAATATAAAACTCAAGTGCAGGTTGGTCCTTACTTTTACTGGGTAAAAGCTCATGGTTTCAAACATGAAAGAATGTAACATCATAGTCATGCGTCGTACATGAAACGAATTATATTACTGATAGCAAATTGATTGTCATAATTTAATAATTAATATGTATAAATAAAGGTGCCCCAGTGGCAATTAGGTAATACTAATAAGGCCTCTCCTGCTGTAAAAAGACGTGGTGATTTGTAGTTGAATAACGATGTGAAGGAGAGACGAGGTGGCACGAACGTTTGAAATTTTCAGTAGACCCATTCAATCCATTTGAACAACAAACAAAGCAACAGAAAAGTTTCAGAGGTCAGTTTTGAAATCATTAATATGCCATTAGATATATGATAATGCTAAGAGGGCTTAAATACTTAACTTAAAAACACTGCTCCATTGGCCAATTGTAAAAGAAAACATCAATAAAGTCATAAAAAAAACCCAAAAGAAATAAATTAATCAACTTGTTCTTTATATTAATATCAAAAATTCAGAATTAATAATACAGCCCAAATTATATAGCCACCATATCCCATTTATAATACAACATTGAGAATAATACAATGATAGGACCAAAATTGAGAGGACAAACATTATAAAAAAAATTAAAAAAAAAAACCCAAAGCAAATTCTATGTAAAAGATATATATAAAATAAAAAAAAGGTATAGTCTTTGGTTGGTTGAAATCCAACAAGTGTGAGTGTAAAAACACCAGTGGCATAGAGCCTCTCCCAACTGTTGTACCACAACAAATATGAAACCCGCCACGCTGCGTCCAGCGCACTGAGTGTTGATGTTTCCAGTTCAACGTGTGTGTGTGTGTGTGTGTGTCTCCGTCTACATGACCAGTGTCCTTGTGGGGTAAGTGTTGATGTATTTGTGGCTCTGCTCCGAAGCCAACACGTGCTCCTCCGTTTTCCCGCAGGTTGTCTGCTCCCAGGTGCTGAGCTGCTGGTGACCGATGACGAGACGGAGGAAGAGGAAGAAGAAGAAGAAGAAGAAGAAGAAGAAGATGATGAGTTTTATAAATGTCTAACTATAACTACGTGCCGTATAAATGTAGAGAGGTGTACAGCCACATACCTGTAGTGGGCTGCCCATGCCTCTGTGGGTGAGGTGGTACGTTTTGTGTCCGTCTTCACTGAGCAATGAGCTTGTGAGAAGGTCCTTCACGAGAATACAAAAGAATTCATGTTACTAACACAAGTACACGACAGTAATAGCAGAATAACATTATTAAATGTGATTTGAGGAAATTAAAGGAGAGCTTACAGGCACTTCTTGTGCAGGGCCGTTGGGGGAGAAGAGCTGTGTGTGAAGGTCCTGTGCTTCCCACTGCATACACGGGCTCCTCTCACATGGGGATTCCACCTAACACCCAGAAACACATCATGGTCAATTACACGCCCGTGATAAGGGTAAACTGAAAGTAAATGACATTTTTCCACTTTCTTTTCTTTCACTTTCTGAATGGAGGACATACCTCCTGTTTTATTTTCTTCAGAGGAGGCTGCTCGATGGCGCACTCAATCGGTTCCTGTTTGATGGAGTGGACCATCTGCTGCTCCAAAGGGATGTTCTGCAAAAGAGAGAGACACAAACCCCCAGAGTGAGTCTCAGGCAAAATATTGAAACAACGGCAATGTTTAACCGACTCATTTGTAAAGTTTCTCTTACCTGTAGTTTGAGTGGTCCGTACTTGGCTTCCTGCAGGGCCAGAACTGATCTGAAAGGCGTTGGCGTCTGAGGCGATGACTCCAGGATGGAACGGCAAATGTTTGGAGTTCTGAACCTGAGAGGAACAACAGACGGAGAGATGTTAAAAAAAAAAAGAAAAATACTAACAACAAATCTTCATTATGCTGTAAAATCAGTAAAGGACAGTGAGCGACTTACATTTCATTCTCTTTCTGCGGCTTGACATCGATCAGAGGCTTGGTGTCCACGGGGGAGTTCATTGGTAAACTGTCGTTGTCGGAGTGTTCTGGGCTCATGGACTGGCTGAGAAACTGTGAGACAAACAAAACAGAGCGATTAATGACAGAGGTTTGACAGGTTGAAAATTGTAGATGGATTGCAGTTGGCAGATCATGTGAGATGGAGAGAAAAGGAGTGAGTCTTCAAAGTTATAGATGGGATGATCGCAAACTACTAATACTGAATGATTTGCTGTTGATTCCATCAGATGGCAAGTTTTTGAAGGGGTGATTGAATGGATTCTTATCACACAGCAGCTACTTTAACTACCTGTGAGGGTGAAAAGGGGAGATTTGTGACTGGTGAAGGCTTGGGTGTTGAGCAGATGAAAGCAGCCCACGCTCCGTGAGCAGCTCTCTGACTGGGCGAGACCCTGTCTGTTCTGTGAGCGCTCCTACCCAAGAGCCCACTGGTAGTGGCTTCACCCACTGAGGAGAGGCTCTGAGGAAAGGGCGGGAAAATGGGGATCAGGGCCCACTACTGGGAGAGACCCATTTCGCTAATTGCTACGCTGATGTCTTTGTCACGTGGACAGTTGAAACAAAAATAAATACATGGGGATCAGTGTAATACTCACTGAATCAATGACTTCCATGGATTCCATGAACTCTGGAATATTATTTGAGAACGTCGAGCCACTGTGATGACGGTTGCTGTTGTTGTTGTTGTTGCTGCTGCTGCTGTTGTTGCCGTGCGCACGTGTCGCAGAGGCGCTCTCTTCTGGTAGGCAGCTCTGGTCCAGGGGCAGGGTGGGGGCCGCTTCCTGGTGAGGAGGGAACAACATGGCCACACCCTCGGAGCTGCTGGTCAAAGGGCTTTGGCTGACCCAGGTCGGATATGGCAAATTCATCTGGAGGAGAAAAGGATGTGAAGATTTGAGAGGGTTGAAAATAACAATATGTGCCGTGCGCGCACACAACACACACACACACACACACGAGCAGAGTGAGTTTAAAAAGTGTCCAAAAAATAAAAAAAAAAACAAGAAAAGGGAACTTTAATGTAAAGGGTGACAAAAGTGTTGAGTGGAAGGTTGCACAAGGGGTCGTGCACATGCACAAAAGTGGTGATAAGGTCCTGTTTCATCACTTTTGCAGAAACAGACCCCCCAGATGTTTCCTCCTCCTCCTCCTTGTTCACACCAACACATGTCTAACCACTGTCCTCACAACCAGGGTCAAATGCACATAAACTAGGTTGTCATACTTTGCACAGACACACACACACGTAGAGGACTAACTGGTAGTGATGGCTGTCCTCTTAGTTCATTTTCTGTTGACATGAGCAACAGTTCGATCTCCTTCACCCTCTGTTCCTTCTCGGGGTCTTCCTCACTATAGTGTCTCTGAAAGAACGAGAGCGGGACGCAGGTTTTAGTGAAATGATCCATGTTCTCGTGTCTTACGTTACCCAGTCAATCTCCCGCAGGGAACCATTTGATTTGAGACGACTCGCTTTTGCTTTTACCTGTATAGCAGCAGTCCCACGCTGGGGAATGTTCAAGATGTTCAAATGCAACGCCATGGGGAAGGACACCTGTTATAACCCAATCACAAACAAGTCCACGTCAAATCAGGGAATCTCCTGCAGCCGCACAGTCGGTATCGAGTCATGTTTTCCGTCAGCATCTTCACACTTACCCTGTGTGTGTTGGAGATGTAGCTGTAGTTGTGCGGCGACAGGGGAGGCAGCTGCGCTTGACTAGTCGAGTGACTGGGGAAACCCATAATGTGACTGTTGGTCTTGACGTAGCCGTGGTTGATGGAGAGCGAGGAGTTGCCGTTCTTCGACGCACTTTGAAGGTAGCCCTCCTGCTCCACCTTCCGCCTCATGGTGGAGTTCCAGTGGTTCTTTATAGCATTGTCAGTCCTGCGCGTCGTGAAGGACACAGAGTTAATACATTGTGCCGCCACCAAACAGGGGCTCAGTGAGTTCCACCTTTCTTTCTTTTTTATTTCAATCTCCGCCTCACCTGCCAGGGAGCAGCTTTGCAATTTCAGCCCAGCGATTGCCCAGCTTCTCGTGTGCCTGATAGATGATCCTGTCCTCCTCCTCAGTCCACGAGGTCTTCTTCACCTCCGGGTTCAGGTGGTTGTGCCAGCGCTCGCGGCACTGCTTGCCAATTCGTCCCTTCAGGTGTTTGGCGATCACCGACCAGCGCTTGGCTCCGTATTTATGGACCAACTCGATCACCTGGAGTGGTTTATGTGTGTGTGTGTGAGAGGGGGGAGCGAAAGAGGAAAAGCAAGAGAGGAGGAAGAGCGTTGAAAGGGAAGAGAAGTTAATAATGGTGGAGGGGCATGAGGAAAGAGGAAGGAAGGAGCAATAACAGGGAGGACAGGGAGAAGTAGAGAAGTACAGACAAAGAAGAGTTACAAGGTAAATGGGAGGTAGAGTAGAGAATAAGAGAGAAAATAAAAACTTGTTAGTTCTCCACAAAAAATCTCAGACACTCATATCTTGTATTCTGAACACTTCCCCTCTCCTGTCCTCCCTCCTTCCTTCTTTCTTTATCTCTCAGCTTTGAGGAGGTGATTGAGAACACCTGCTGGTGAGCACTGAGGGAGTTTCCAGTGGAACGTTAGCCACTCCGCTAATCATTACAGTGGCGTCTGGGTGGGAATATAACTCCTTAGGACGGGCTCAATAAATACTGCCCAGGTCGTATCAGACTAGACGTGTTTCTAGTTGAGTAACATCACACTTCTTTTTTTTTTTTTGGAAATAAAATGTGCAACAGGAGCAAAGCAGTTGCTTCAGAATAGTTGCTTTAATCACACAGGAACATAAAGAAATAGTTTCTTTTCTTTCTTTTTTTTTTAACCCTGAATGACTTGATTGCCTGCTTCCTGTGAGTGGTCAAGTTACTCAAAATGAGTGTAAAGGTCACCCTAATGGCTCTCAGGAGGGAGGCATCTCCATGTAAATATAATATTGATTCTTTAATTCCTGCTACAGTACCATGCAAAAAAAACCTAAACTCTAAAAGATGCTTTTCTTACCCTCTGGTCCTCCTCTTTAGTCCATGGTCCTTTGATGAGTTCTGGGTTCAGCACTTTCTGCCATCGGTGCTGACACTGCACATCTGTACGATTCTGATAGGTCAGACAGCAGGGGATTAATTTATCGTCCTCGCGTAGAGCGAGATCACGCGCAAAAAAACTAAACTGTGAATCAGCGTAAACCAAAAAAAAACATCTCGTCGCCACTCTGTCACAAGCCTGTGTTTTCTGATGTCTATGTGCATGCCCTTGCGTGTGTGTTTTTGTTTTGTTTGTGCGCACTTGACTTACAGTTAATAGGCTTGCGATTCGTTTCCAGTCGTCTGATCCATGAAGCTCGACAAGTTTTTTCAAATTCTCATCCTGAAAAAAAGAAAGAAATGATGTGTTACAATTTGTATTTTACACATGAACATCTTTCACAGCAGAATGGTCTGGATGAGTCACTGAGTAGGTCTTTTGGAAATGATTCTTTTCTACTAAGAGTGTGAAGTGAGAACCTATTATATTACATACCTCTTCTCGTGTCCAGCGTGTTTTCCCAAGGTGGCGTTTCCCCGTCTTGACTAGTGATCCATCATAGTCGTGTTCATACATCTCGTTCTCCTCCTCATCCTCTTCACTACTGTAAACACTGCACGCAGAGAAAGAGGGAGAGCGCATTTTAAAAAAAAGAGGTGGTGACTGTGTGAAAAAGAACAGTGTTCTTTGGACAAATAATAGCACATTAAGTACACGTCTATTTCCAAACTACTCCCTAATCATCTCTTTACAGAGTGCAAGAAGAACTCAGCCCACTCTTTAACTCATCAGGTGTCAACACAGAGAGAACCAGTCATACTTGAAGGTTTGGGTGCAGGGCTTTTAGCCAAGACACCCACAAGGGGAGAGAGTGAGAGAGAAAAAAGAGAGAGAGAGAATGAGAGGAGGGAGGGGGGGGTATGGATGAACAGGTTCCAGTGTTTTTAGTTTCCACAGATACTGGGAATGGCACATGCAATCATAATTTCATGACCCTAACGTGTTCAGACCTGCACTGGCATTGTACAGCACAGCCTTGCCCCGCACACGTGCACACACACGCACACACACACACACACAGAGGTGTTTTTTAACCAATCAGAATGTGGAGCATAAACAAAGTGGAAGCTAGGTAGGGTAACAGTGCAACAGGTGAACAGGAACCCCACTGAGGTGTGTTTGTGTATACTGTGTGTGTGTGTGCTTGTTTATTAATACGGACCATCTTCCTCTATTTTTCACTCTTCAATCAAGTATGTTAACCAGAGCAAGACCATATGGAGAAAACATACTGCACATTTTTTAAAGCAAATATAAGTTTGTTTTTTAATCAATTCATGTATATATTTAAGACCAAAATAATAAAAATAATAACACATATGCCTCCACACATAAAGTAGAAGCAAACACAGGATGATGAATATATCATACTGAAAATGATAATCATTTAAAACTGCATCTTAAAGCATCAGCGCGGTTTTGTGTTCAGAGGACTCTTCCTCGGGTTATTTACGTCAAAGCTTGGGGATGAACTAATAACCAATATTAACAATCAAAGGGGGGGAACCAAAAACTTGAAGCACAAGCTTGATGCAAACAACCAGAGGCTTTTCAGAGAAGGATGGATCAATTCAATGGATTCCCTTTAAGGCAGACAGTGAGGGTTCACTTTGTGTGCAAAAAAAACCCCCAGCCTCCACTTGAGGACAAGTGCACACACGCACGCGCACGCACATACACAACACTGAGCGCGCTTCACTTCTTCAGATGCTGCGGCAACATTCAGGTTCACCAAGGTCAGATAATTACGATCTATGTGTCGGTTTGGTAAGTTAAATACACCAAAAAACAACAACAACAAACAAAAAAATATAACGTGAATATTTCCAAAAACTTCACAAACTAAATGTAAAATTGTATGGGAGCTCGCGTGGACGGTCATTGTGTTTATAGAGGCTCATATTAGAGCAAGTGTCCACGCGCCGTACAGCGACCAGCGTGGCACGCGCCTGTCCGGCCGTCAATAGTAATACAAAAGTTATTGATGCGCGCGCGTGTGTATGCGCGTGAATGCTGCCCGTGAGACTCCCGTCTCTCTTTCTCTCCCCGCACTGACAGCAGCAGCGCGAGGAGCGCACATGCCAGATGACCACCTGTCATGAGCGCGCGAGCGAGCGAGACACCCACACCGAAAAACACTCAGTGTTAACGGCTTACACAAAAGCACAAAAGGAGCACAAAACACGAGCAAAATAGCACAAGAAAAAAAATAACACTGCATGTCAACAATAATCATAATCAAATAAAAACGTAGCCCCCATTTAACCTCACGCCGCCGTCCAATAGTAACGAGGGGGAACAGGAGGAAAAAGTGTAACGGAGAATAAGACGCACATGGATGGATGAAATGATTAAGTTGGAGTCAAAGCTGCGTGGACTCACCTGTTTCTCGGCCGCCGTGCCATGTTAGAGGGTATGTGCAGCAGCTCGCAGGTACTTTCGCTCTGTGCTCTGAGTTAGTTCTCCCGGCGAGCAGTCAGGTTGACATTAATTTAAACTACAGCAGCCCCTGCGCCAGCTCCTCCCTCCTCCCCTCGCATCCCGGTAAATTTGGCGCTCCTGAACTGCGCATGCTCAAACTTTTGAGTACTTCAAGGCCCATCTAAGGTGTTTGAAATCACTCTACGGTTTGCACTGAAACACGAAAAACACTTGTAAAGTCAGCATTCTTTTTCATATATGAGGAAAAAAAACATTATTATAGAATAATAACAAAAAATACATCACGTAAAAATTATCTTTTATTTTGGAATTACGTTGTATCACGCAAACCTATATCTGTTTTCATTTCCTTGCAACAGCTACACCATAACACCACAAATGGCACATCTGTAATAGCTGCATAAAATGTTGCAAATATTTTTGTATTATTAATTAAATGCTGGTTGGATGGTAGGGGTTGCTTTTATTACACCGCTGAGCGACAACAAGTAGTTGTTTCGAACAATATCCGAGGCGTCCCTGAAGGCACCATAGTACAACATCGTAGATTACATTCAGAGAAGGCGCGTTTTGCCTGTAGGTCCGCGCTAAAGCGCTTTTCAACAGATTTCATGAGTTACTTCTCCTCTGGTGAAAAGGAGAAGGAAACGTGTGTATCTGGACAATGTAAACAATTGCGGAATGAGGGGTTTGACAACTGAGGGAAGCAGAGTTGCTGCAAAATGCGCTGTATGTGTGTGATACCTGTCAGTCGTGTGTGTGTGCGTGTGTGTGTGTGGAGTGGCTGCTGGTGCTGGTGCTAGAGATAGCAGGCTGCAGATGTTTTGCCGTGATAAAAACACAACAACAAGGCCTTGTCTTATCCATTCTTATCGTTAGAATTAGCCTTTGTGCTCGTGTGGGCAAAGTCAGTTAAAGAAATGCAGGAAAACATAAAGTTAAGCACTGAATCCCACTTGCCTAGTTAGGCTCCTTTTTGAGTTTTAGCTTGCAGATAATGCGTTTATATTTATTCTGAATTAAGAAATAAGTCAAGTTCAGCTGCTATCTTGTAAAAACTTTTCTTACAGTAATAGTAGCTATAGTGTATTATTAGCATACACTTACGCTGCCACCATATGCATTTTCAATAAGTTCACATGTTAATATCTATCTATCTATCTATCTATCTATCTATCTATCTGTATTAGGAGAAGTGTCCACTGTGTCAGCCTAGTGATTATTTTTGTTTTGGTTGAGTTCTCCATCCTCCTAGTGCCTAGACTGTAGTCACTGAACCATTCATTGCATTGTGGAGGAGGGGGATTAGTACTTTATTTGTATAAATGTGTCTTCTTATTGTATTAGTTCCTCCATACGCGACCGTATTGTTCTGGTCACTTGTAATTACCATCGCCCCAGACCGGCCTATTGTCCCAGGGCAGTCATAATAGTGGCCTGATAAAAGGACACACACATCCATCCCAATCATACACACACACACACACACACACATGGCCGTGGACCGCACATTTCACTACTTGATGCAACAGAGTGTGATCACTGAGGTGAAAAATGAAGATGTTTTCACTGAAATATCCTATACACACCTGTGTACACAAGCAGTGTTCCAGTCTTCTTCTTTTTTTTCTTTTTTCGCCTAAATTAGCACGGCATTTCTGATCTTTTCAAATCAAACAAATATATTAAAGCTATCACGCAAGACTGCACTCCAAAAATGTAGATCAATGAGAAACAGGGGATACAGCACAGTGAAGCAAAAATATTATTGAAAAGCTGTACAAAAAAATAAATGAAACTTCATGAATGAAGTATTCCTGTGTGTGCCTTTAGTTGCACTCCCCCACAAGCTGTAAATGTGTCTTTTCCTCGAGGATAACATTAAAAACGAGGTTATCTCAAACCAAATTAAAGGAAGGGAGTCAGGGTATGCAAATACCCCTGTACTAGGTTCAGCAGGAAGCCTGAGACCCATTGACTATAGCTGAGGACATTTGCATGGGCGCGATTGGACAGGTTAAGGGCAGGTATTGGGATGGCTGCCCCCTTTGTAAAGCTTTGTGTGCACAGGTTGGTTCATTTGAATGATTTTTAATGATGGCCCCTGGGTTTAAGATATCCCACCATGCTTTCAAACCCAGTGCTGGGAAGACCTTGTGTGTATGTGCAGGTCTGTGTTAAAAAAAGGGATCCCCTGAAGGCAAACAGGAAAGGGATCCTGAATGTGCATATGATGACTGACTGCAAATATCTGGCAAGACATGTAAACATGTACATTGCTTTACAGAAAGCAGCCTATGTATATGAAAACTGATGCATGTCTTCAAACATTTTTTTTTGTTTCAGAATAAGGTTCACTTGTGAGTTATTATTGAGTTGTTCAGACCACCTGCCAGAGACTACCGAGGTTGTACATTTTTGCATTTTCCCTGGAGGTGAGTTCCTCTTGTCATGATGCCTACATTATGTAAAGCATTACCTCATACCCACTGCCAACTTTTCGGTGGACGTCACCCCTTTACCCCTTTGTACGAAGGCTTTGTCTTCTACAATTACCCCAGGATTAATCTATTGTCAGATTTATATGCTTTTGTTGACAGATTTACCATCATTTGCTTTCACTTGATTAAATAGATGGTGTGTCATGAACAACACATTTCTGATAACTATTTAGCAACATCGCCTAGAAGTAAGTACAACTCAACTACAAAGAAAATATGATGCAAACCATTTTTTATCATTCAGAAATAGAATTTACATGATTTTATAAAAAAGAAAACACCCACTGATCCTCTCTTTCTTTTAGCAATCTGTCCGTCCATCTGCTTAATCCATGTTAATCACTCCAGCATTAGATCTCTCTCACAAACCCTTATTGCCCGCCACTGGTTCACCTTTGTGAAATCGGCGAGCAGCACAGATTTGACCAGAGACTGCACAAAAGATGTTTGAAGGAAATAAACGTTCAAATCCTATGCAGAGGTGTGAATAGTCACACCTCTTGCAACACAAACACATACTACTTAAATCATATCGACAGAAAGCAGAGAGGCTTCCAATACAGACACCAAAAACTAAGCAAAGAAAGTTTGAAACTTGGTAAAGTTGGGGTGTTTTGGTAAGCAGGCTTGCTTAAGATTATGTTAAACAAGATCAATGCAAGAGTAAAGAGAAATTGCACCTTCAATTGTCATGACTGTTTCCACCTTTTACCAATGCAACATGTTCCATTGCCTTCACGGCTCAGGTGCCGCTTGTTGCCTTTGGTTTTAAAATGTCCTAGAAACATTTAAGTGATGCAAAGGAAGAGTTCCCTTTCTGTCACCTGTGTGACCCTGTAAACCGAGCATCTCTGTGTCAGTATGTGCATGCCTTCCATGTATACGCAGTTGTTTATATTGACATATGTACATGTGCAACGAAGACTTCAAAACACAGGAAGTGGAATTTTAGAGGGGAAACCTCCACCCACTTAGATACACACATGCACACACTCTTAACCAAAAGCAAAACTCTAGGCACAGTAAATAATAAACTCTGCGATTAATGTCGCTTCCTGATATGAATGATCTGCTCCTCTGTCAATTCAAGTTGCTCTTCGCCAAACTGCCAGTTGCAATATGAGCCACTTGTTGTGAAAAGGGCTTTACAATTACCTAAGCATGATGTCTTTATTCTGCTCTATTTATAGGTTGGGGAGACACACCAAAACTCATATTTCACTTCATCGTGCAGATGTGCAAGTGTACTTCACCTGCATCACTGGTATCAGATTAGTGTGTGACATTTTCAACTTCTTCTGTTTCACTGGTGCATGGGTTGCAGTAAATGAGATGAGGACGACTCATTGTATCAAAAACCACACTTTTGTGACTAGAAAGTGCATGTGTGTGTAGAGGCTTATTCACAGTAAATGCTAAATGCACAAGCACACACGTCTTTATTTCCTCTTTAAGTTTCTTGTGGTACAAAGATAGAGGGAAAACATTATGTCACTACCTGGGTGTGTTAGTGTGGGTTGAGATGGGCTGGTCTCTAACCATCGGGCATAACCTTTGACAGAAATGTTTTAGATATTCACACAGACTGAGTTTTAGGATGCAAGTGTATTTCATGTAACAAGATTCTGTCCCGGTCTAGCAATGCACTGCTGATCACCTCATCAACATCTCTCTGAATTCAAGGAATACCTGTCTGTCTGTCTCTTTGTTAATTGCATAGTTGTCCAATGGTGCACTTGACATGCTTCAAACTTGGCAGGTGACTTTCTTACATGTACCAGTGTGTGCCCTGCCAACTTTGACGTTGATCGGATAAGAAATGCAAGAAATATTGATAGAAATGCAGCAGGTATATCGCTGCTCACTGAGTGTTTGAGAATAGGACAAGAAATATTAATTGACCTTGTTCCCTCTGCAACTGACTTGAAGCACTAGAGAAGACGTTGATTATCTAATGAAGTTAAAAAGAAAAGAAAAGGGAAACATGAGCTTTCTGCAATTTTGTGATGACTGTCAAAAAAGGGCTCAATTAAATGAGTTAAAAATAACTACCGACTCTCCAATAAAGTTCGATCGGAGTATCTGACCCCAGCTTCATGGTTGACAGCAACAGGAAGTTACGTCAGCATGAAAATAAACCTTGTAACATGGTAATTGTCGAATATTGAGCAAAATACACAAATGTTGAAAAATGAAAGATTAACAGAAGCTTTGATGTACTGCATCTATTTTCGAGGCTGTAAAATCAAATGTCACAAACCAGCTGCCGTAATTTCTCTCTCTCTCTCTCTCTCTCTCTCTCACACACACACACACACACACATCAGCAGCAGCAGCAGCAGCAATGGCAGCCGGACAGTAAGACACATGTCAGCACAGTCTGTGAGCTGTAAAACTGTTTCGCTGGGTCCGAGTGACGACACAAAGACATAATGTCTCGTCACAGAAATGTTCGAGGTTACAACTACGATGAAGGTACAACGAGCTTTAGTTATCTATGACGATTTAAACGTCACGACGAGGCCTCAAGTTAGCTAAGCTACATAGGTAGCTTAGCGGCTAGCGGGTTTAGCTGTTGATTATCGCCCCATCGGCTAATGCTAATTTAGCTGGCAAAATACAATCGCTGTCGTGTCATTTGGCAACTGGTGCAAGATAAAGTGGACACTAAAACCAGTATACACGTTCCGTAGGCTAACGTTATAATGTAAAAACTTAGCAAGTCCATACAGTGACTAATGGTTTTCCTTTCAAAAGGATACATAGCAGCTTTCCCATATTTTGGTAGGAATGTGAGTAGCAACCCATACATTGTAACGCAAACACTTCAACTTCTTATTAACCCTTTTAACCCACAAATGAACTAATTATACAATGATGTAATTATAGAAAATAACCTGGCTCTCGTGTTTACTGTGTATTTGCATTCTGGAAAGCTGCTGACAAGGCAATGTTAACATGTGCTGTTATACAGGGATCTCTTTCTCTCCACTGCTACTGCATTTGTACAGGTTTGTGACGTACCCAAAAGAAACGCATGTTAATCCTCTAATATATTTTTCTGTAGACTTTGATGATGATGACATATATGGACACTCCGTGGATGATGACCTCTGCTGTATATCTCCAGCAACAGGTTGGTATTAGTGACTGCATAAGAATTCATGGTGAATGTGATGGAAGGTGTACTTTTTCTCTACCCTGATTTCAGAGTGATAATCTACACTCACTGGCCTAAAGGTACACAGGACATGCACTAAAGCAGCAGAAGTGGCACCTGCCATGATCGGCTGCTGTCAGTTTTGACGCCTTGTGTATTAAAAGAGGGTGTTCTGCATACTTTATTAGAGTTTTTGTTGCATTACTATAATTTGCAATCATGCTGTTCTCTTCTGTCTGCATGTATTTTTGCCGTGAGAGAACTGTAGTTAACTTGATAGTTTCTTTGTACATTCCAGATGTGATTTTTTTTTTGTGTGTGAAAATCCCAGTAGATCAGCACTTTCTGAAATAATCAGACCTTATCATTAATTTCCGGCAGGAAACCATCCCTCTGAAATCACCTTTCTTGTCCATTCTGATGTCTGGTTTGAACTTCATGTCATATTGACCATGTCTTCATGCCTAAATGGATTGCATTGTTGCCATATGATTGGATGATTAGCTTCTTGCATCAACAAGCAGTTGAAAAGATGTACCTAATAAGGTGGCCAGTGAGTGTAGTTAGATCGACAACCATATGTGTTCACATAAACAGCCAACACGAATGAACCAGATTGCATTCTTTCTCCCTAAGGTAAAACTTGAATACATTTAATCAGCAATTGTTTTCATTTTAAATTGTTAAATAAGACTGATGAGGGCACATGCCAACTTACATTATAACACTATTAAAGTGTAACTTATCTTCTAAATAACTTTTCCAAAGATGAAAAAACTATTTATTCCTCACCGCTCATTCTCCACTCTTCTCACTCATAGCCCAATTCAGTTCATTTTTTAAATGTATGCATTTGGTAGAGTTAAACCCTTACGCTTTAAGCCGACATCACATGCCATGTTTTGGTCAGTAAATAAAGATTTAGTTTTTTGTTCCTTCAGCGAATCAGTTTATCTACTCACGCCAAGAAAGGCATGCACCAAGGGAGGAGCCTTTAGAGGAGGAAGAAGAGTATGGAGAGGAAGATGTTCCCATGTCCCCAGCTGTAAGCTCCAACCTCAATCCTCTTGATCAAGGTAATCTAAAGTTCAGACAACAATATAAGTTAAACTTTTCAGGGTCTATCTGTCGTCTCTTTGATATTTGAGTTTGAAAATTAACAACTGAAGATATGATGCTGTTCAATTAGTATTTTTTGTTGTTTTTCTATATTCTTTTAAATGTTCCTTTGTGTAATTTGTCATTTGTTTCCTGATCACAAATACAATCTCAACTGTGTATTGTACTTTGTAGCCAAGCTGTATTCGTGCCTGGATCATATGCGGACAGTTCTGGGAGATGCATTTCCAGACTCAGTCTTGAGCCAGACAGCCATAAGATATGGATTTGATCCACACAAGGCACTGGATGCAGTCCTGTCTGATGACACTAAAAAAGCCCCAGTTACAGGAAGCACCAATGAGGAGGCGGCTGTGCCAGCAAGACTTGGCCAGGAGACTGCTCCACTACCACAGAGAACCAAACAAGAGGCTGTGGCTGAGAAAGGTACGCCTGAAGTGGATTTAAAACCAAAATTAATTGTAAAGTTTATTGTCGTTGACTGATCTACAATACTTTTATTTTAAAACTCAGTTGTATGAATATTGTCTTAAAATATTGTTTTAAGTTTTAAAATCCAAAATAGAAATTAACAAGAGATGTCACAGCTAGTTGGGGCATAAATGTTTTTTTCATGTCATGTGGCTATTGATTTTATTATATTTACTTTGAAGGCAAATATATATATATATAATGTATTTTTAAACATACACACATATGATATATCATGAGGACATGTCTATACCAACTTGTCTACTTGTGTCCCCTACACTGCCTGGCCAAAAAAAAAAGTCGCCAAAAAAAGGGTCACATCGTTGGACCGCCTTTAGGTTTGATTACGGCACTCATTCACTGTGGCATTGTTTCCATAAGCTACTGCAATGTCACAAGATTTATTTCCGTCCAGTGTTGCATTCATTTTTCACCAAGATCTTGTATTGGTGATGGGAGAGTTGGGCCACTGAGCAAAGCCTTTTCCAGCAAATCCCAAAGATTCTCAATGGGGTTAAAGTCTGGACTCTGTGGTGGCCAATCCATGTGTGAAAATCATGTCTCATGCTCCCTGAACCACTCTTTCACAATTTGAGCCTGATGAATCCTGGCATTTTCATCTTGGAATATGCCCATGTCATCAGGGAAGAAAAAAATGCATTGATGGAATAATCTGGTCATTCATTATATTCAGGTAGTCAGCTGACCTCATTCTTTGGGCACATAATGTTGCTGAACCTAGACCTGACCAACTGCAGCAACCCCTTACCTATTTGCTTAGTTAAATCCAGGTGGTGACTTTTTTTTTTGGCCAGGCAGTGTATTATTTCACTAAGCATTTCAGTATTTATAGAATTTTCTAGTCAGAATTTTCCATGGGTTATGATGAGGTAAATTATGGTGTTAAAACAAAAGACAACTCGGAAACACAAGAATTGTTTGAAAAACACTGTAAGATAGAGCATGGTCACATCTAATACAGTATCATGATATTTTTAACCTTAAACAAAAATGTACCAGTCATTTCTCATTTTACACAAATATGTGGGATGACTAATTGAAGTCGTGTAAAAACAGATGTTTAACAAAGTGCCTTCTTTCTGTTTTTTTCCCCCTTCATGTTTATGATATGATTCATTTGGCCTCCTGTCCCTTCTCTCCACCTGCAATTGGCTTTTGTAAGGTAAGGAGCCTGCTTGTCTGCTTCTCGCACTGACATGACATTCAACACACATAACCCTCAGTCCGATCGGGGGAAACGTAGGCAACCACATGTGCCAGCAAGCGCACCAGACTTGCACAACCCTTTATCTCAACACAAGACTGACCTAGTTGCTAGAACCTCTGAAAATCAAAATCAAAATGTGGGTATGAGCAGTCTGGCGCAGCTCATGTCTGAGCATGAGCAGAAGAGTAAGGGGACAGCAACAGTTGACACAAAGCAATGTGTTCCCCACTTAAGGGGTCTCACCATAGGAGCTAATTCACCTCCATCTGTTATGTCTAACCCCAGTGGTCTTTCATTGGGAACGCTGGCATCTCTAAATATGACTTCAGCACCTCCCAGCTCTGCTCCTTCCCTCCTTTCAGTTGCACTCAGTAGTCTCTCACTAAACAACCCAAATCTAACAACTTCAAACTCTTCCCTGGCTGCTCCTCCTGGATTCGGGAGTCTCAGTTCTGTCCTCCAGAGCAATCAGCTCTTAGTGGGAGTTGGGAATGGAGGCAAAGCCACAATAGCCGATCCTAAGGTAGGCCCATCACTGGCTGATTTAATCCAGGAGCACTCGAACCACAGACCAACAATCGGTGACTCTTTCCCCACTCCCCTGGATAACATAGTTTCTGTGAAGTGTTCTGAAATGGCTTCACCAGCACAACCTCTCTCACTGTCTGAGCTAGCTTCACAGCACCAAAACAAGAATACACCCATTCAGTCTCAATTAAGGAGCACTGGATGCGCTGCAGACACACATACCTTTTCAAAATCAACCACCTTGACTCCTACATTCCTGGGTGGGACTGTCTCACTGTCGCAGCTAGCCTTGCAGCATAATTCTCTAAGTTCATTAGCTTCCTCTCAACCCATTGACACTGAATCTCCTGCAAATGCACTGCAGCAACCACCTGGTCTCTCTTTAACACACTTTTCTGCTGAACTCAAAGGCAAAACCTCAACCACCTCATTTGGTTCGCAGTACTCACTCTCGTTGCTCCTTTCACCAGCAAAACCAGAGAGGGCGGATGTTTTGGCAGAAAGTACTTTAGAAGATGGCATCAAGTGTAAGCTCGACCACAAGCCTTACCACCAAAACTACAGGTCACCTAAGCCGGGCCAGGCTATTGATTTGAGTACACTCATGGCCCAGTTTGACAACGACCTCCTTACGCTGCCCTCTCAGGCTCCAGTTTCTTTGGGTTTAGATACTTCTGTTTTTGCAACACCTTCAGTATTTGCAATTACTTTGTCAACTGGGAAACACAGACATCAGAAGAGGACAGGGACTGTATCAAAAGGAAAAATAAGATGTCAGAAGGCAGGAAGTGGTTACCAGGCTTTCCTCCGTAAATTGCAGGACAAACCCAAAGAGCAATTTGCCCCACTTTCACCACTTTTACCATTCTGCTTTGATACACCTTCGCCCGATGACATTGTCCGTGCAAATCAGAAAAAAGCTTTCACCAGGTAGACCGAAGGAAATAATGAGCACTTAATAGAATTTTGCCTTAGTTAGTGTTCCGTGACCCACTTTGGATAAGAACATTTAATCTTTCTTCTGGCCTTTTGCTCCTGCTGAACTTAACTCAAAGATGCAGCACTCGGGGTCATCGGTCCTTTTATATATGGCGTCTCACCGTCAGTCATGTGTTGTGAAAATAAACCCCCTTTGGGATCAACATTATGACTTCATGAGATATTCCTTGCTCGTCGCTGGTAAACAATGTTCAAGAAACAGTATTATTACAGGTTTTATTCTTTTGTATGGAAACAACGAACTTCAAACTGGTCACTGATGTTTTAGTCAAAGAGGACAATTGAACTCCTCAGAACCACTCGGGCAGCTTGATATTAATCGCAGCTAATGTTAAAGAATTTTAAGAAATTTTCAAAAGAAATTTAATGTACTTTAGGTAATATTTTTTTTTTATATTTTTAAATTTTAGCCTTATTTTTGTATGCTTAGTTAGCCAGTGGATTTTTAATTTTGTATGACAGTGAAGTAGATCAATCTTTGGCGTGGAAAAGCGACGGAATAATTCTTTCTCTTTTTTTGTAGCACTTGGCTGCATGAACCCTTAAAAGAGGAAAAAAAGAGGTTACATTTTGTTTGCAGGTGCACTGCAGCTACTGGAATATGGATCATTCAACCATTGTGCTGGTTTACTGCTGTGTGTCTTTGAGATCATGGGGTTAACTTTTTGGTTTAGAGGACACCTGGAGATTTTCCCATGAGACAGTGACAAAACATACGCACACACACGTGCATACAGGCAAACTCTTTTTATTGTTGCCTGCCATTGACAAATGAAGTGAATAAGTAAAAATGTATGTCACCGATCATGCGCCAAAGTTTTTTTTCTTTTCTTGCTCTTACAAGCTTTTAGTTTAACAATGTACAGATGGATTGGATTTATAATGGGTGTGTTTTCACTCTATGACACTGGTAAAGTTGTTAATTTTGAAATAAAGTTGACTAAATTTACATGTGCTCTGTGTGCGTGTGTCTGGCTGGGCATGCATGGGTGTGCATTCGTGTGTCTGATCTTATAGTTGTGTGTTAAATTGTACTGTTTAAGTAACATTTTACAAACTATATGCATAAAATCTTTTTATATAGAATAAGATGATACTTAATTCCTGAGTAATTGGCATCAGTGTCAAATAATTTAGGGGTTGAGTTGTTTATTGTCAATATGAAAAAAACAACAAAAAAAGCCATGTATTTGGTACACTTTTTAAGCCAGGACAGAATTTCTGTAATCGTCTCACACTTGTAGTATGTGAGTCATTGGTATTGGTTTGAATGGACAATCTTGCCCCCAAAGAAGTGAATGGTTATCACTCAAAAGTTGAACAAAAGCTACTTTAGGGCCTAGCAGATAAGATCATGTGCCTTACAGCAACAACTGTAAGGTACTCAGTTGTATATTGTCAAAAAACCCCAACCATGGTCTTACTATGGATGAGGCCATAGAAGAAGAGATTGGAGAAGAGCTTATGTCAAACCTTTATATGGTAGGATCATTATCTCCTAATTGTTGTTTTGAACACTTGAGTTTGAGTAAGATGTGTGAACACTTCATACAGTTACAGAAAGACGGTCTATGTTTGACACCGTGAGTTGGCCCCTTAGGGTGTCAAACATAGATCCTGAGGGGAATGATAGATAACAAAGGGCAGACAGTGGTAATAATTGCAAGTCAAACATTTGAATTCAAACAAGTTTCTCAGTGTAGTCCTAGGAGCATTATGATATTTGGAAATCATTTTGAGAGATGCTTTCATCTGTGTTTGTGAATAGAGATAATAATCTGTTACATTTTTATATTTTACATTGGGGGGAAGTCTTGAAATGACCACGCACCCTATTAATAAGTGGTTTTGTCCATAGACAGTTCTTTTGTTGTTGTCCTTTTTATTTCTCTTAAAGCGAGCCACTGTGTGGGTTTGAGCAGGAAGCTGAACTTAAGGAGAAAATGTCACCCCAAGCACACTTCGACTCGGCACAGCAGCCGATCGTCTTACTCTCTGTCTCTTTTACACCACCTACGTAGGAAAATCTGATCGTGTCTCTCAACTTTCACAGCTTTGTCAGAGGCTTTGACAGATCAAATCATTTTGTGTTTTCACAGTCTCTGCAAGGCTTACTTGTTGCACAAACATTGTTTTGTTGTGAAGAGGTGCAGACACTGGGGGAAAAACCCCCCAAAACGTTTTACCCACTGCAAGTTGTCTGAAAGAATGTAGGTGTAAATGGACATACAGTTTAGGGCCACAGCAATATGTGTGTTGATGCTTTGTTTCTGTTTAGTGTATTTGCAGACCAGGAGGCTGAGAGACGGAGCTCCTTAAGTGGAAATTAATCACATAATTGGCTGCAAGTTTCAGCATTTCAGAAATCAGGTTAATTTATTATTCCTGTGCTGTGATCTGATGCTAGTAGTGACTGAATAACATAATTATTTTATTAACATGCATTTTCAAACTGTTCTTGGGAAGCTGATTGTGGCTTTTAGTATAATGTTCATGTTTCATGCTTTGCTTACTTTAAGGTCTGAGTTCCATATAGGGGAACTCATAGTCATAGTTTAGAGTTATAGTCACTTTTTGAGTGATTGCCATCTGATTATTAGCTCTGTAATTTGATGTATATGTATCAAACCCTTTCTTGACACGGTGATCGTAGGCTCATGTGCTTTAGTTAAGCGACAAACATTTTTCTGTATTTGTGTTTTGAATAATCAGTGTGTCTGTAAACACAACAGAAGGTGAGAGTTCTCTGGTAGTTGCTATGACTCGAGATGACTGTTCTGCTGAGTAGGTAGTTGTGAAGGATGAGCTGCTGTAAAATGTTGAATGATGGTACTGACAATATCCGTAATCTGAGTTCATGATTCATCTTGAAAGTGGTCAGGTGGGTCTCACTCGGTGCTTTTCCCTCTCAATTTCTTCATGGTCCTTTTCATTCATGTCTTCTCTTTTCATTCATGCATTCATCATCAACCACTTTATCCTCTCCTTTAAAAAAAACCCAAAAACATGATTGAAAGTCCAAGTGCTATTTTGGGTTGCATTGTTACAGCAATTCATTTAGAGCAAGTGCCAAAATACACTGTTTTAAGGTTTTAATCCTTTGACACATACCACACGTTTTGTCCTTTTCTGGTAAAATGCTTATTAAACGTTGGGAGTTAAAACTTCAGTTGCACTCTGTGGCACACTCTGCTTTATACTTTACAGTCCCAGAGATGTTTTACAGTCCTTAAGTCTTGCGTGTATAAGTAACATGCATAAAATAAATGTGGGATTCATTTTGGCTGCTTTACCTTTTCATATTATCTGTAATGTTGAACAAATGTCAGTTAAAATAGAAGCATTATATTATGTTTGCAATTTTTTAAAGTAGGGGGCCACTTTATAAAGAGTTTAGGAAACACTGGTGTGCATTGTATCGGAATAGTCTTTGTAACAACCAGACAAAACTTATGTGACTTAACACAGTGATATGTGACTTGACCCAGTTACAATATTTGAACGCTTCCCCCCTTAATTTCCCCCACATTGGAACGATGATGATTTGACTAAAGAGTAACATAATTCTCTTTTGCAGACTTTAGCGGCCTCAAGTGGTGGGTAGTCTCACAATTCAAATTTTGTAATAATTGTCAAAATTGTAATGGTGGTTTGAGGGCAGGATACCTCTTTGGTTTTTAAGTAGAACAAGTTGTTTTTTTTCTTGCAAATTCTGAGCACATGTATTTGAAAGAGTGAAAGAGACACTGAAGGACACTTGTTTGTAATTGTGGGGGCGGGTGGCGGAGGTGCTTATATTTGCATATCCTGGGCGGACTCCTAACTCCGCTCAGTTGAGCCCTCAGGCCATAGTGTACAGATGACTCACTGACACTCAGGCACTGCAAAGGGTCCCCATATGCTGGAGAAATCCTGGATGGAAAGACGCCAACTGTTTACCTGCCAATCTAAATAGAGGAAAGAGATCCTGCTAGGCATTCTCAGCCTACCCCCACTGTTACTACATCCCTCAGGCTAGCTCAACAATATCTAGCAAGTCAGTTGTTTGATCAGGCATTATAATGTTTTGACAGAGCAACATTTCCTGTAGTTTGAAAAGTTTCTGCTTATTGCTGAAGACCTCAGGGGGGAAGTGTAGTAGGGAACGCCTGTTTGCTTCACCACAGGTTATAGTATAGGTTAGCTCATCCTATTGTCTCAATATATTAATAGTATAGATCCATGTTAATGTTAGATTTGAATCGATTGCAAGCTGGCTGTCCTGTTTCACACAGGTGGAAGGGAGGGGAAAGGTCTTCAGCTGCAGCTTCAGCTCTTTTTTTTCTATGTCATGTCACTGCCCACTGCAGGTCAGAATGCCATCAGATAACACCATAATGAGGCAGATCTCATTGATGATGAAGATCTCCAACTGTTTTAAACTGCCTTTCTGCACGAGTCTGTCTTACCTTTGACAAGCTCTTTTTGATTGAGAGTGACAAAAATAAAAGGCCCTTCAGAGTGCAGTGATCCGCCAGGCTTGTGTGTGTCAGTGTTTCAGAATGACGGGGACTTTTCTGTCAAGCACATACAGTCATTCATAGATTGCTTGGTTAGAGAAAGTCCATTAATAATTCTGCTGAATGACACCATCTTTCCACTTGTTTTTCCCCCAGGGTGTTTTTCATGATGAATAAACTGCATGAAGCACATAGGGAAACGCACGCAAAATCAAGGATTGGTATAATATAAAATGCTAGTCTTAAACATAGATATACCACCAAAAATTGTTTGTAAACCTTAAAGCTGCAGTGTGTAGATTTAGGTGAATTTTGTCGCTATTCTGTCTCTGGTCTTCATGAACAGGACTGATGTAACAGTAATTGTATGCTTTGTCCTTTATCTAAAAACAAACAAACAACAGACTCTGTCAAGCAATGATATCAGCTGATTGAGGGAGGATTTGTGTATACAGCAGTAGCACGACAGGGGTTTTTTTAGGCAGTAGAATTCAGAATTTATGAAACTTTATGTGGGCGCTTCTTTGTGATTTCAGTCATACTCTTTACTAATGCAATGTTGCTGTTCCCTCAGTGTTTCTTAACATAAGAGGTTATCACTCCTTATGTACACTGTGGGAATGTCGCTGGGCGACGCATGATTGTAACACCACTATACTGCGAAACAGTGATAGGCTTAATCCCCATTGTGTGAAGTAATTTGATAATGTTTTTTGGTGTGGAAAGAACATTTTTTGATACTAATAAACAGAAAACAGCAGTTTTTACACTTAATATCAACAATATTTATTATTTGTTAAGTTAATTAAGATCATTTGTATGTGATGTTGCATGCATCAACCCTGCGCTCACCAATAGATTCATTTCGGGAAATGCTGTGTCACCCTCCTCTGATTACGTGGAGACAGCAGGTAACGGCCAGTTCTGAAATTAACCCTTTGTGAACCAGGATGACACTGCCACACATACAAGTACGCACAGACACTCAAGTGTGCAGTAGGGTCGACTGTGCAGCCTAGTCTAAATGAATCAGTAAGAGGTTGATATGACTGGTATGGGTGGCTACTTGGGACTGGGATGACGAGGCGGTGACCTCAGCAAGTCTCGCTGCTGCACAGTATGAGAGTGGAACTGATTGGATCACATGCAAAAGCTTATACTTGCTCACTTATTATGTGCCAGTAAGTGGCAACTTTAACCGTGGCACTTTGTCTCCATGTATTTTCTGTTATTTCTGTTATTAGATGCAGCTGGTGTCACAACAAATGAGCTGGAATGAGCTGTTTTAAACGAAATGAAAGAAAAAAATCTTTTGTTTTTGACTCAATTCTTGCATCACTGTAAAATGATTACATATGCACCCCTGGTCTTTGCAGGTTGACTGAGAAATTTGTGAAACATCTCCCCAAGTGGGAAAAACCCTTCAGTCCTGGGTAGAAGAAGAACACTGTACATCAAAGCATACAAAGTCTTAATGTGTCGGATTTTGATTCTCTGCTGTATTAAAGTCATGATAGCCGCCTTTCTGAGCAAGTTCTGTTCCTCTCTTGTCCTTAGCTAAAAGCAGAGACGCGTCTCAAACTAAACTGGACTCTGAAGTGGTTCCCAAAGTGGCTCGCATGACCGTCTCTGGCAAGAAGCAGACCATGGGCTTTGATGTTCCCAGGTATCAAAACCCTGTTGCATTCAAATGCAAGTTGATTAAATATAAACTTAAAAAGTATATACACTGAAAACACTTTAAGGTTTTTTGGCCTTTTGGTAGATTAATTTAAATGAAATGTATTCATAGATTTGGATAAGCTGCTCATCAGTGTTAGTGACATGAGTGGGTGTAGTGTAGGTAAGCATCTTCAGTGCTGCTAATGATTTTGAAAGCTACAGTTATCGTTGGTTGTCAGAAGAGAAGAGTTGTGTTTCAGTGTGCTTAAACTTGTCCGCGTTCTCTGCTCAGCACAGGGGAGAACGACCTTGTCACTTCCTCATGTCGCCGTGGTGGCAGTCCAGAAAACGCAACCACAACGCCCGCCACAGAGGTCACCACCAAACGTCCCGAGACCCCATCTAAAGGGTCAAATGTCGATGAACCCTCCACAGTTCCCACTCCAGGCCGCAATGCTGGAAAGAGTCGGCAGTCGATCAATGTCAAGGCTGAGCTGGAGAAGAGGCAGGGGGGCAAACCTCTGTTGAATTTGGTGGTCATAGGTAAGACATCATGGAAAAACCATTTGTGAATCCCCACATTTGTAAGTTAAAGCATATATTAGGGTCTATAGCACATTGAGAATTACAAAAAGGGTTCAAGTTTTTCACCCCCTCACAAGAGGTTTGTGTGCGGGGGTTGAGAAACCTAAATTTGTATTCTGGGGAATTGTCTATGTTAAGAAACTAAATATTTATTTTCAGAGTTGCCTTTTTTAAATAGTGTGCCTCTTGCAGAAAATATATAGACAATTTCTTTCATTTTAAACTGTGTGCAAGAAGTAGTACAATTTCAACAATATTCTTACAAGGTAAGAAAAAAACATCCTGCTTCCTTTAAGTCTAATGTACTGTCGATCAGTGAATCATTTTTGCGTTTCCCTCCATGGTGTCCTTGTTTAGTATGAATTGTGTCTCAACTAGATGACGGGGAGTGACTTGAGCTACAGCGCAGTGCAGTTGCTTGGTCATACTTTCTCATTCTCTGTTACCCCAGAAAAAGTGACTCTGTAGTTTCAGGCGTGCAGATGATTCTAGTTTCTCACAGCCTGTGAAACCTTTCATTTTACCACCGCCTGTTCTGCTTTCCCCCCCCCACCCCCCCTTCTTGTTCCCATCTCTGTATGCCTCCTTCCACTTATGCAATTCTGCTTCTTTCCTTCTCCCATCTGTGGCTTCCCTTTGCCATATCTTATATTCGCTCTCTCCCACCTGTCTTATCATGTTTGTCACACTCTTCCTGTCTGTGCCAGCCTCTAATCTCCTTCTCTCTGTCAGTTCCTGTCTTTTTGCATCCTTAACTCTTAGGTATCTTTAACCGTGTATTCCCTTCTCTGCAGGTCACGTGGATGCAGGTAAAAGCACACTGATGGGCCACCTGCTTTATCTGCTGGGCAATGTCAACAAACGTACCATGCACAAGTATGAGCAGGAGTCCAAGAAGGCGGGAAAAGCTTCCTTCGCCTACGCATGGGTCCTGGATGAAACTGGCGAGGAGAGGGACAGGTAAACATTGGAAATGAAGAAAATATACATACTAGATAGAAACATTCTTTGTTGCCCCCACACACATTGTGGTTTGGGTGCAGGTTGACAAGGGCACTTACCAAGCTATCTCTTTCTGCCGTGTGCTTCATGTTGATAACAAACCAACCTCGAGACTCGTATTGTTTACTGCAATAGAACAAATGGCTTCCTCAATAGAATAACAAAAATCTTGTTAGAATTTGCTATGCTGTTTAATTCCGCTTCAGAAGTTATGTCACTTTTTTGTGCCCCCCTCTTATGAAACACAAACGAAAAATGTGCCAGAAACTGAAAGTGACAGGTAGAAATTCATATCCACATATCAGTAACCGCTGAATCAAACGCGTGAGCAGCAACAGATCGAGAGACTTGTGACGCCCAAACACAATTTTCTTGAGCTTTTATTATATCAACAATTCAAATCCCACCCAAGCGCACTTTGCATTACCGTAATTATACAATGGTTTGTTTCATCGGAAAAACTCCCAATGGTTTCTGAAAGCTGAGAAGTTGCACGTCAAAGCCAATATGTTGTTATTACGGTAATTTCACTCACACTGTTGCAGGAAGCTGGCGAATCTGCGTCTTTGTCATCAGAGAGGAGAGGGTTTGAAAAACGCCTGTACATACCCATTTTTTGGCCTGGTTTTGGACATTGAGACAAAGACTCAAACAAATGTTATTTTATGTGTTTTATACTGTTCACTTTTCAAATTTAACACTCAAAATTTGGTGCAGTGTTTTCTTGAAATAAAACCCTTTTTCTTCATTTGAAATTGTTAATACCCTATTTTAACATGCAGTAAATTGTAAATAACTGCCAGATATTGAAAGTCATTCTTGAAAAATGGGCAAAGGCACTTAGTCACAGGACATTTCCTGGCCCTTTTATGATTAAAATATGAAAAAAAAACACACGTTTTTGTTCAAATCACATCTTCCTCCCAATTTGGACAAATAGTTGTAAAATAAGTAAAAACATCTTTTGTTTTCTCCAGAGGTGTAACAATGGATGTAGGCATGACAAAGTTTGAGACAAACTCCAAGGTGGTGACTCTGATGGATGCACCTGGACACAAAGACTTCATCCCCAACATGATCACAGGAGCTGCACAGGTATGCAACATGCCTACATGTCCGCCCTAATTATCATCATATAGAAGATTTATGAGTGATAACTGCACATTTTGGTGTGTGGGACAGAAAAATATGATTAAATCTGTGTATTTCTTTTTTAAATTCATACTTTTTATCTACATGTGAGATATTTTCATGTTAAAGCAAAAAGGGAATAAACCTCAGAGCAGTGTTTCTCATCGTTTTATATGGGGACCCATTTTTAAAAACAATCGCACATATCTTACATGTCATATCTGTCAATGAATATACGGTAAGTATTTCTGTAACTCCTTTCATCTGATTAATTCCACCCCTCCTTCAGTATACCCTCAGTCTACCACACCCGTCTATAACATTTGTGGTTTTGGGTGTTGGTGTCAGAAAGTGTTTTGCCGGCATGGGTGTGTTTTTTTTGGGGCACAAATGTAATTTCTCTCCTTACCATATGACTGTGTTTGCGTTGGTCCTCTTCATGTAGTGAGTCAGGGGTTTCTGTTGTAAGATAGATTTAGTCACCAGATAATTTGTTAATCCATTTAAAAATCCAGTTTGTCCTGGTTTCCCTTTCTAATATATATAAAAAACGTTACATATTTAACATTAAAGAAGAGCTACATGCAAGTTTATCTCTGTAGATGGAGTGCATATTTAAAAATGTAATCTTTAAATGATTATATGTATATCTTGTAGACACATTTTTATCTTTTTGCTTCATAAAAACTGTGACATTTTACCTTCCCAATTTAAGACATTTGGGCTTTTACCTGTATAATAATGTAAATCTTGAAGTCTTTAGACTCTAAACTTATGTTTGAACCCACCCAATTACTGAGTTACTTGCCTTTGTTGATTGTTTGTTCAAATGTTAAATTGCTCTGAATGTCTGCCTTTGTTGTTAGCGAGGAAAAACAAGTAATATTGAAGTTGAGTAAAGATGGAAACATTGAACTAAACCAATACAAAGATTTTCAGACATCCTGGAAAAGAATCAAGTCAGCAAACATGTTGACAGCTGCAGACAGCAGTTCCTGTCAGAGGCATCATCACTTCCACAGGAAAAAGATGATGATATCAGAGACACTTTATCTGATAATTTCCAGAGAAATACATCCAAGCTAATCTTCTCTAATAATAGAGAGCATCCCTAAACACACCATCAGCACAACAGGGGACACTCCTGCGTGGGAATGTGAGACCTGCAGAACTGCAAAAAATTACAAAAGCCTACCAAAAATGCAGCAGTTTGAGTTGCAGATTTGATACAGTTCACTTTTTGCAACTAGCAAATCAATGTTGTTACTCTGATACAAAAGGGGTTATGGTCCAGGTTATTTAGACACTAGATTTAAATCATAAAAAGCATTAATTTCTTTGGATCTTAAATCCAAACGTCCTCCCCGAGTTTGTGAATAATACTGCTGCTGTCTTAATCTTTCCTCGGTTCTGTCTCCAGGCTGACGTGGCGGTGCTGGTGGTGGATGCCAGCAGAGGCGAATTTGAGGCCGGTTTTGAGGCGGGTGGTCAGACCAGAGAGCATGCACTGCTGGTGCGTTCGCTGGGCGTCACTCAGCTCGCTGTTGCTGTCAACAAGATGGACCAGGTGAGACCTGCTACACTTACGGACACTCTTGCCTCATTAGTCAGCTGATTATTACTTATTCATGTAAATGTTTTCATCTAAAAGTAAAATTGTTTTCATGACTTGTTTCATTAATACATTTTTTTTTTGGAATAAAGGAAAAAACAGCCAAACAAACTGGTAAAAAATGTCATCGTCTACTCTGATTGCAAAAATCAGCATCAGCCACAAAATACAGCTAATTTGACCCCAATATTGGTCCAGCAGAGGCAAACAAATTTCTAAAGGCTGGGCAACATATTTAACTTAATATGTATTAATAATTCAGAGCACTAGAGTTTGCTGTTTTAGTAATTAAACCAGAATAAATTCCCTGTTCGTTTGAAGACAGGCATGTCATCACCAGCACCCCTAAGAGTTTCCATCTGGAGAAAATGCCTTAGGAAAAAAAACAAAACTCTGTACATATGATTTTATGTTTGTGTTTAAGTTTCCTACAATCACTCGTATGTTGCTGACACATTTCCATTTCAAAGCCTTGCTAAAGGGGAAACTTCCTATTTTGGTATATTTACTTTTAATGTGCAGGTAAACTGGCAACAACAGCGTTTCCAAGACATCATCTCCAAACTGGGTCATTTTCTCAAGCAGGCAGGATTCAAGGTGAGCTGGCATCACATCACTCCACATATTTACAATTTTTTTTTTTTTTTTTTACAATGAACTTTATTTTATATATTTATATACTGTGTGTACATATATATAAACTGGTCTATCTATTTCTGCAGGAGTCTGACGTCTTCTACATCCCCACCAGTGGCCTGTCGGGAGAAAACCTCGTCACCAGGAGTTCAGTTTCACAGCTCACCTCCTGGTACTCTGGTCCCAGCCTGCTGGAGCAGATTGGTAATGAATGGCATGAGTGAAGCTGCCCAAAACACAAATGCCCATCAAATAATTTTCAAATACTCTGACCACTGAGACGTCACTTTTGTTATTCATCCAGTTCCAATGAAAGTGATTCATCATTCTGGTCACCAGGCTACTCCGAATAATAACTAGCCTTTCCACTTGTCATGTTTTTGTTCCTCTTTCTTTGTATTGTGTGTTTTCCCTGTCTGGTTTTTAGATGCCTTCAAAGCCCCTCAGAGATCTGTAGACAAACCCTTCCGACTGTGCGTCTCAGACGTGTTCAAAGGTGAAGTCACTGATGCACACCGTGTTTGAGATTTTCCTCACACCCCATTTCTCCCCATCTCTTCATTTTAAGCTGAAATGTCTGCTGATGTTGCCGTTTCTCCTTTAGACCAGGGCTCAGGCTTCTGTGTTACGGGGAAAATCGAGGCAGGTTATATTCAGACTGGAGACAAAATACAGGCTATGCCTCCGAATGAAACCTGCACTGTCAAAGGTAGGCACGGCTGTTTCTTTGCTGCTATTTCTGGCATTGCAGCTGACTCATACTTCAGTTTTAATATTTACATATGGATGATATTTTCTTACTCTCTGTCAGTGAGCCATGATTTTGAATTGTTCATCATCTAGGTAGATTTGCAAAGGCCTAGTTTTTATGTGTGCGTTCGATGGTCATAGGCTGAATACCCCTAGTCTAACTGCATAATCCAGTTCCTAGAACAACACATTTCTGTGGCCCGAGGGGAGGGGGGGGGGTGTGTGGCAGGATGTTTATAGAATTTGTTGAATCTTCATACCAGGATCATTTAAAGACAAGTAAATAAAACCTACAAATTTGTGAAAGAGATTAAATAACTAAAAGCAAAGAGAATTTTAATATTTTCATTGGCACACTCTGCCTCTTTTTTTTTTTTCCATTTTCATTTTGCATACACCTGTATCTGTATCATAGGATGACTCTGTAGTGGTGTGTGGAACACTGCCACCTTGTGGTAATTTAGTCATTTGCACTCTTCACTGCAGGAATTACTCTACATGATGAGGCGCTTGACTGGGCTGCAGCAGGAGACCACGTGAGCCTGACGGTCACTGGCATGGACATCATCAAAATCAAGTAAATAAGTGACAAGTAGAGTGTAATAATTTTTTTAGTTGTGTTGATAATATTTTTGACTTGCCTTTGACTATGTTTGCAGAAGTCCGTCTCTGTGTATAATAGTTGAGATAGAGCAACAGCAGTCATCGTTACACTTGCTTAATCTAAACTAGTCCCTCACCTCACTTTCAAAAGACATTAGTATATAAACATTAGGACATTTTTGCTCTCATTTTGCTGTCATGGTGTGATGAGCTCTTTGGATTACTCTTAGGTTTAATTTATTTGTTTGTATTTGTTCTATTTTCTGTACTGTGTTTTCCTCTGTCCAGCGTGGGCTGCGTGTTCTGTGATCCTAAGGCGCCGATTCGAGCCTGCACTCGATTCAGAGCCAGAATCCTCCTCTTCAATATCGAGGTCCCCATCACACAAGGTTTCCCTGTAAGTGCAGGCAGACGCACTCTCGAGTTTCACATTGCAACTTCGTAACGTGCTCTCTGTTTTAACGTGCGTTTGTGTTCGTTATCCGTGGTGCTTTTTCTGTGTGTGGTCGGTTTAGGTGTTGTTGCATTACCAGACACTCAGTGAGCCAGCCACCATTAGGAAACTGATTAGCGTTCTGCACAAAAGCAGCGGGGAAGTCCTCAAGAAGAAACCAAAGTGAGTGGAGTGTGGGGGGGGGCTTTGTCACACATTTTATTAGACAAATACGCACCGGGATTTCCCTTTTTGTGTGCTTCTTTACCAAAATGTTGATATGTACGGTTAAAAACAAAATTATCATTATCTTCAATCACTTTTAATCTGTTTTTATGTAAATAATGGTAATATGTGTCATATCCTGTATCATTCGTAATGGAGTACATTGTTATCGTTCCCGTATCATCTTCAGAACGAGAGAGAGGGGCCATTTTTACACAGAAATTTCAAACACTTCTTACAAGAAGTGAAATGACAATGGATTGTCTTTCCCATTAAGGTGCTTGAGTAAGGGTATGAATGCCATTGTGGAGATCCAGACGCAGAGGCCAGTGTCATTAGAACTGTACAAGGACTACAAGGAGCTGGGCCGCTTCATGCTGCGATACGTAGGCTCCACCATTGCTGCAGGGGTTGTCACTGAGGTAAAGTGTAAAGGATGAAGGTTATGGTCCAAGTATTTTTACAGTGTGTGAGTGTTAATTAAGTAAATTTGAGGTTGTTATTATTGCTTGAGTGTTTTATCATGAATCGAGAAAGTGACAATGCGATACAGGCATTATGTATTGGTCAATTGGCCTTTTCTCTTGCGATCAATATCTGCATTGATGTCGCGTGATCAGCACGACACACTTGAGCTGAGTAATCAGTCATTTTCCTTTCCTTTCCCTTCACTGTAGATCAAGTAAAGAAGACCCGTTCCCATCAACACAGCGCTGCTCAGGCCTTGTTCTGGAGACGGCATGCAGCCAGAGACAAAGTGCAATTTCTCAGAGTCACGTCACTCATGGACTCAGAGCATCACGTTGATCCATCCATCTCTCCATCCAACGCAGCAGCTGTCTGCACTAACTGCACCGATACCAACCACATAGCGAGACGGACGCCTGGCATCTGGACATGGCGACGCTGTTCGGCCAGCTTCCCCTACTTCCCATCCTCTTCTTCTCCGTCTGATCCTTAGTTTGTCAGTAAACATTTTTCCTCTCACGAATCTCAGTTTGCTCAAGCGTAATTGTAATGAATTGCTACAATAATTGATAAAACTCAGAGGACACTTCTGCTGTGCTGAGACTTCCACAGTGATTATTTTCACTGAAGGAGCCTTGATCTTTTTGAATGAGTTGAATTTCGTCCGATAAATTATTAAAACCTAGCGTAGAAGCTAACAACAAGGGCAGTCCTGGTATAAAGATGACATTTTCTTTCTACTGTATTTAAGAAGTGAAATGTAGTCTGAGAACAAAAAAGGGAAATTACAATTTCCACCTCGACCTGTATTGAGAGACATCCTTTTTGTTCTTATTAACAAAAGATAATTACTTGAAATGCTTCTGAAAATGAGACTTTCAGAAAAGCAGCATAATGCTTTTGGAAGGGCTTTTTATTTTTTTCCTTACAAAGACACTGCAGAACTACGGTGGGAGGTTGAAGAAGCTGCATTTCTGTTTCTCGCCGTGTTTAAGTCGGCTGTGTGAGTAAAGATGGCGCGAAGGATCTTAATGCAGAATGAACAGCATGACATCAGTAATCTTTGGTTTGAGTTTTGATTTTTAGCAGATTTGTCCTTTTCACAACACCTGTGAAAATCCCTTTGACAAGTTTTAGGCAATTTAGCCTGTGAAAGTTTGACAGTACGACGAGAAATTCTGTTTTTTTGGCAGTTAAATGTGAATCAGGAAGTCAAAAAGGAACAGTGATCATTTTCCCAATACCGTTCCCAAATAAAATTGTGCAACTCATTTTAATTTAAAAAACAATTCTAATCAACACACATGCTTTTCTTTTCCTTCATAAAAGACACTGCTCCATCATAACTGACCCAAATTCAGTGTTCCATCAGCTATGAATAAATTAATTTACTTGCTCCCATCCCATGACTGTCATCAGCTGGTGTCGTTTTACTCAGCTGCTGTAAATCTTGTCTGTTGTCAAGCATTCATAAAAATGTCAACAATTAATTCTAAGCTTATTTATTTCATCTAATGGAGAAGTCGGTGAATGCTACATCACAGATGTCCAAACAAAATATGAGCGCAAATGCTTTTGAAATGCTGAAGCCCCTTTTATTTTACATCCAATAGATCCAACCCACTGTTTTTGTGTACACAAATACCCATATCACAACCTGGAGTATCTACTCATACCAAAATCAGTGTGATACATCCTTTACATTACAAAGCTGTAAATCACACAGTCGTACAAAATGACTTTATTTCTCTTAGTTTAAACTAATTACACACAGCTGACATGATCACTGCAGTGTGGTAGACATGTGCAGCCTTCATGCTTCATTCATTCTCTTAGTCACACAAGACATCAATGGAGCACATGTGACCTGTGACATTTAGCATTTCTGTATTTCTTTTCTACTGACAATGTCTGATCCAGTGATTTTGACCAGTATCAGACAAATATACACAAATGATTTCACCTATTTTTTTGCTGATGTTGGTGTTAGGGATGGGAATCGGTATCGGTCAGATACTGGTCAAAATCACTAGATTGGATTTCGGATAAAACACGTAAACCAATGCAATCCAAAAATCTAATATATCGAGTATATATATATGAGTCATGTTTGGACTAATTGTTTATTCTTTTTGGGAGAATTCATTACAGTCTTTGAAATGACTCGGCACAAATGTGTTAACAGCTTCATAGTTCAGAATCAGAATCACCTTTATTGTCATTATACAGTGTACAACGAGATTAAAGGACAGTTCTAGTAGTGCAAGTGAAAAGATAAGAGTGGAGAAGAAGAACGAAACAGTGCACCAACACCTTCGACAAAATTAGAAGGATATGTAAAAAAAGGTATTCAAGTATTTACAGTACATTGTACAGCAGAGTGGGTGTATGTGGGGTGTGTATATTGCACGGGTACGAAGTGTAAGAATATTGCACAGTTTGGAAGAGTTACTTAGTGTTAAGCACTCTTATTGCACTTGGGTAAAAGGTGTTCGCAAACCTAGAGGTACGGGCTTGGATGGACCTGTACCTCTTTCCTGAGGTCAACAGTGAGAACAGGCTGTGCCCAGGGTGTGAGCTGTCACAGGTGATGCTGGTGGCTCTGTGCAGACACCTGGTGTCGTAGATGTCTGACAGAGAGGACAGCTGCACTCCTATGGTGCCCTGTGCTGACTTTCTGACTCTTTCCAGAGCCTTCTTGTCAGCCTGAGAGCTGCTCCTGAACCACACCAAGATGTTGTGGGTGAGGATGCTCTCCACAGAGCACCTGTAGAAGGACAGCAGCAGGTCCCGGGACACGTTGACCCTTCCCAGTGACCTCAAAAAGTACAGGCGCTGCTGTGCCTTTTTCACAAGGGCATTGGTGTTAGTCCCCCATGTGAGGTCCTGAGAAATGTATGTTCCCAGAAACCTGAAGTCACTGACCCTCTCCACCAGGTCTCCCCCAATGAGAAGAGGAGCAAGAACCTCATTCCCTCTCCTGAAGTCCAGCACCAACTCTTTTGTTTTTGAGGAGTTGAGTGCCAGGTTATTGAGGGAGCACCAGGCAGCGAGGTTCCGGACCTCCTCCCTGTAGGCTGTCTCGTCACCGTTTTCAATCAGCCCCACCACAGTGGTGTCATCCGCAAATTTCACAAGGACGTTGCTGCTGTGGATTGGTGCGCAGTCATGGGTGTACAGGGTGTACAGCATTGGACTGATAAATGGTCTTAAAATGACTATCCGATTAGTATTGGTATCAATAGATACTCGCGTTTGCGATATCGGTGTCAAGAATGACAAAGTGTGAAAAGTGACATCATCCCATATCTAGTTGATGTTCTATGTGTGTTTGGTCTCCATGGACAAAAAACTTTTTGTATGTTGCGTCCTTCATCTGAAACCAACTTGTCAAACAGTACTAACAGACCTGTCTGTCCTGAGTGAGTGCGTGTGTGCGTGCGTTTTTGAGCACCATATTTCACTTGTGAGAAGTTAAACTACTGTACTATCATACTCCCAACCTGTTATCTCCGTTAACTCGTGGCTGTTGATGTTGCCTCTGAGAAACGGAGAGAGTTGTGTGGAGCTGCTGGGCTTTATCAGCATTCTGTTAACTCATTAGAATGTGATGGTTTCTCACTCCTGCTTTGATCTACTATATTAGTCAAATATGCTTCAGGCAGCTCTTATAGAAAAATTACCATTTTTTCCAGTAGCTATGAGAAGCTTGTGTTTGGGAGAATAATTAGCTCATGCTCTGTGTGTTATTGTGAAATGTTTAGTGGGCGGACCAGCAGTTAGGTTTGCACTAGTTCACAGTCCCTCTGCATTCTCTCAGTTGTATGTGCTCTGTGGCATTAGTGGACAGCGATGGCCAAAGCCTCGAGGCAGCACTCGTACCTGGTCCTGGAGAACTACATCGGTGGGAAATTCATCCCGTGTCGAAGCCTCATCGACTCATACGACCCATCCACCGGAGAGGTGTACTGCAAAGTACCGGACAGCGGCAAAGAGGAGGTGGGGCTTCACTTCATCACACAAAGATTCCTTAAATTGTATCATGATTTTACTGCACTGGGCCTCAAGAGTGAGTGAAAGGTACATAGAAGTTATAGGTTGGCAGGCTGCTGCTGTCAGTAATAAAAAAACTTGCAGGTCAAAGGTACAGGTCTCCTTTGACCCTTGTTTGGCACATGTTGTCACCTTTGTGACCATTTAAAAAAAATCTTACATACTAAATTAAATATTTATTATTCCCAGGTTCCAGAGCATATTTGCATCTGATTGTGAAACACCGCCTTAGTTTTGTTGAAAAGCTTCCAGTCACTTTTGATACATGCTGCATTTGGAACTGCTTCAGAGGGAGCCACCTTTGCTCTCTGCAGAGTCAACACTCTTGTAATCATTAAAGACCAGTACAATCTTAACATTTTATGCCTTTTAGATTAGTGACTAACCATAACTGTAAGTCTGTGTTAAATTATTAAATTGAACTTTTGTCTCTATTCACACACATTCCTCCATAATTGTGCATTCAACAAACTCCTGACGTCAGCCAGCCTCCACGTGCAATCGACATGGGAGTTAAAGCAAAGTGATTTTTTTTTCTATTTCTCCCAGAGTTGAAGGCAACATTTTTTCTTAAATAATTCACACTTAAATCTTCATATTTACACCAAGAAGGGTGCTTGATAACGACTTCATGTACAGGGACAATCAATCAATGCTCCTTTTTCTTGTCTGATACTGTTATCACAGCCTTGTGAATCTGATTTCAATCCTTTTTAAAAAAAAACATGATTTTTCCCATTTGGGCTAAAAATGCGTCAAGTAAAGTAAGCAAGTAAGTCAATTGTGTTGTATTGTACATTAAAACCATAGGTTTTAAAAGCCTGTTTAAAAAGAAAAGCCCTTAACTGCTTCTACAGCCTGTGTGTAGTCAGTCAATCATGTGACATTTAATATTTTTGCACGTTATTGCCTTAACTTTTTCAGAAATCAGATGTAGTTATTTTGAAAAGTGTCAAAGCAATATTACAGATACTGAACATTAATATCGGCCTTTCCCCCACTTATTGTGTAACCTAGTCATTATCAAAGACTGGGTTAGGATCCACAAATGAAATTTGCAGAATATTTCCAGTCCCTTTTTTTTTAATTGATTATTTATTTTTATTTTTTGATAATAATAAAAAGGGAATTTTAATAATAATATACATTTGACTCGTTTGAAAAGGGATAGGAAGAAGCCTAGGCTTGTCAAGTCTTACCCCCATTCTTCACTCATTTCTCTTTTGAGTGTATATGTTTTCAATGGTATGCATACAATTAAGTTGGGATTTGTTTATCCCACATATCTTTGGGGAATGTCTGTTTTACCAATCTGGAATAAAATTGTTACAGAATAGCATTTAAAATAGTCAGTGTTGTCTTTAAAAAGTGGATCCCCTTATGAAAAGTTTGGCGAACACCAGTGTAACATAACTCCATCCTTAACTAGAACTGTGATCTGTCTCCCTGCAGGTAGAGGCAGCAGTGGCAGCAGCTAAAGATGCCTTCCCCGACTGGTCTGCCCGCAGCCCAGAGCACCGAGCACAGATCCTCAACAAGATGGCTGACCTAATTGAAGCCAACCTGGAGGAGTTCGCCCTAGCTGAGTCCAGAGACCAAGGTGTCATTTCATTTAAATTTTGTTTTAACGCATGTTGTATCGGCTCATGAGTCACTGAGACTATCAGGCAATATCATCAGAGGGATTATGTCCACATTCTTCCAAATAATGTGAAATTCAGAAATCTCCACTTACAGATAAAATGTTACAGAATTTACAGTTTTAGTTGATATAATCAGCCAAGATGTATGAATTGCCTTGACTCATTTATATTTAAATGCTTTCTATAACCATAAAAGCAGTACATTACATGGCAATTTCTGTTCACTAATGTGTAATCAGGTTCTGTGTCATCCTCTGATCCATCTACAGGTAAAACAGTAACATTTGCACGGATGGTGGATATTCCCCGCGCGGCGTACAACTTCCGCTTCTTTGCATCATCAGCACTACACCACACCAACGACTGCAGCCAAATTGACCACATGGGCTGCCTCAACTACACCATCCGCTGTCCAGTGGGAGTGGGTGAGAGCTCAGTGTGTTTGCAGTGGAGTCTGTGCATGTTCCTTTTGTGTTTGATTGAATTGTGTTGTGTATGTGTGTGTAGCTGGTCTGATCAGCCCCTGGAATCTCCCCCTCTACCTGCTGACCTGGAAGATTGCACCTGCAATCGCTGCCGGAAACACGGTGGTGGCCAAACCCAGCGAGATGACCTCTGTGACGGCTTGGATGATGTGCAAGTTGATGCAACAGGCTGGTAGGACCATGCAACAGCAATCCAATCACACACACAAACATTTGTGCAGCATTCATAGTGAGGACACTCATAGACCCCTTACTCTAACCTTAATCAACACAACAAGTGTCTAACCCTTACCCTAACCTCAACCTAAACACCATTCAAATCAAACTTAAGCAGTTCCTCAGAAATGTGGTTGTGCCTCATTAGGACCAGGTTTTAGTCTCCATGAGGACAAGTGGAAAAAGATTACATAATGTAATGTTGAGTTTGTATAACAACATCCCACGAGATAAACAAGACAAGAGTGTTTCTGCACAAAGGAGTTGCAAAAAAAAAAGATCTGTCTGTCACCACAGGTGTCCCTCCAGGTGTGGTCAACATCGTGTTTGGCACTGGTCCTCGAGCAGGTGACGCTCTTGTGGGTCATCCTGAAGTCCCACTGGTCTCCTTCACTGGCTCCACAGCAACCGCCCAGCGCATCACAGAGCGGTGCGCCCCCTACTGTAAGAAACTCTCCCTTGAGCTGGGGGGTAAAAACCCTGCCATCGTTTTTGCTGATGCAGACCTGGAGCAGTGCATCGAGACCACAGTTCGCTCCAGCTTCTCCAATCAGGTCAGAATTAAACTGTAATGTTTAAAGAATCGTTTCATGTCTTTCATATCGCACACTTGCCAAAGTTAGCATTAGTTGTTCTTCAAAATAGAGCAACTTTAATCTGACCTATTGTGCATCTGTTTTTAAATAATAAAACTATTAAATCGCTATCTAAAATTGTTTTTCAAAGTGTTTTATGAAAGTGTATTATTTTTTATCCTGTTATTATGATATTTGCTGTACACAGGAAAGAAATTTCAGTTAAATTTGTGTGTATATATATATGTATAAATATATGTATATATGTATAAATATATGTATATAAGTATATGTATATATTTATATATATGTATAAATATATGTATATATGTATATGTATATATATGTGTATATATATATGTATATGTACATATGTATATGTATATATTTATATATATGTATATATGTATAAATATATGTATATATGTATATGTATATATATGTATATATATGTGTGTATATATGTATATGTACATATGTAGTGCGTGTGTAGTCTGTGTATGATGAGGCTGCAGTAACATGGTCTGTCCACTGAGGGGAGCTCATGCCCCATATACTGTATGCTCTGAGGTAGCTGCCTGGAAACAGTGTCCTGACACATAAGCTTCAAAATCTTTTCTCATCTTTCCTGCTTTCAGGGAGAAATCTGTTTATGCACCAGCAGGATTTATGTGGAGAGAAGTATCTACTCTGAGTTCCTGGAAAGATTTGTGGCTGCAACTAAGAAGTGGAAGACTGGTGTGCCCTCTGACCCCAGCAACAACAATGGAGCTCTCATCAGCAAAGAGCACTTGGAGAAGGTGAAGATGCAGTTACAGTTACAGGGCATGAGAAACGTGTTCCATATTTCTTAACTTCAAGATGAAATCCTTCTGTGTTTTGCTTCTTCCAGGTGCGAAGCTTTGTAGCCCTTGCGAAATGTGAAGGTGGCGTTGTCCACTGTGGTGAGGGAGTCGACCAGCTGGACTTGCCCATACAAAACAAGTCGGGCTACTTCATGCCACCGACCATCATCTCAGGTTTATCTGACAGCTCCCGTGTCATGCAGGAGGAGATCTTCGGCCCGGTCACCTGTGTCAGCCCGTTTGACACGGAGGACGAGGCTGTTTCCAGGGGGAATGGCGTGCGTTACGGTCTAGCGGCAATAGTGTGGTCTCGAGACGTGGGGAAGGTTCACCGTGTGGCCAAACGGATTCAGGCAGGGTTGGTGTGGACCAACTGCTGGATGGTGAGGGATCTGAACCTGCCATTTGGAGGGATGAAGAGCTCTGGTGTGGGGAGGGAAGGAGGGAAGGATTCCTACCACTTCTTCACTGAAGTGAAGAGCATCACAGTCAAACACTAGATAAAGCAACATATTTTAACAGCTGATTTTCTTTGAATTATTAATGTTCAGGCTATGTTCAGAATATCTGCCGCATTGTTCCAGTCTGATTCAGTTCAGATTCTTTACCAATCAGATTTGTTAGTTCACCTTCCTAAGAACATACAAGTGTCTTGTGAAACCATTTTGAATGTGAACAACAGCAGCCCACATCATATTTGTGTATCACAAAGGTCAGTGATGTCTGATATATATCTGATCTTGGGTCACATTCTGAAGTGACACAAATCTGATTTGAAAATCAGGATCGTTTGAGGATCAGATATCGCTGTCCCCTGAATCAGATGTGAGTCACATTAGCCTGGTAATGTGAACATAGCCGATAAGCAACATTTGTAGTAGCAAAGATCCAAAATAAATAAGTGCTTTAATATTTTCCATTTTTATAATTTGTTCTTTCCTGAATATTTTGCAACATGATTTGTGATAAGGTAAAAGCTTATTTTCCTGTCAAGAGTGCAGTATATAAACCTGAGAGCAGAAACTTTATCTTTAAAAATACCTTTAACCTGTAGATTTTGTTCCCTGTGTGGCAGATAAGGAACAAACATAGTCTTTTTATTTTTTAGGTAGGTTTGAACAGCCAGAAATAATACTAATAGAAAAGAAAGGGAAAGTATCTTGTCGAGCAGGAAAACACAATGAGGGTTATTGTGTGTCTGCCTCAGGCTAAACCAACCCCACAAACCAAGCATTAGTAGAACAAAAACATTCTTATTTTTTTCAGGTGTTTTGTAACACAACTGTGAGTTGCCTCTTATTAAAACACCTTGTTCACATGTAGCTCAATGCGTTTGTAAACCAAGTCTGGGTCGTGTCATTTGTCTGTGGAATGCAGTACCTCCTCGTGATTGATGGCTGTCACAAGAGAACAGGCGCTACTACTAGATTAGCATTCCTGTTAAACTATTTTAGTTGTCAAAAGTCTTACCTTTTTATCAACACACTTTTGTCCCCTGACTATCACAGTGTTGTTCTTTATTGTTATTTATATACTCCTGACCAAAGTCTGCTTGGTTATAATGTTTTTTTTTTTGTAACCTTTGCAGTCTTCACATTTTATATTAAGCTTTTTTTCTTTTATTAATGTTTTCCCTGCTGACACAAGACAGGTTAGTAAATGTCTAGAAACAGACTAGAATATCTGGATGAATAGAAAGTATTTGCACATTTAAAGAGAGTGGGAAATATCAGAATATTATGAGTGAAATGGATAAACAGCATGTCTAACAGCAGACATCTGTCACAAAGAAAGAAAGAAAGAAAGAAAGAAAGAAAGGCAGGTAGCTAGCTAGTAAGCTAGATAGAAGATAGGTAGCTAGCTTTCTAGCTAGCTACCTAGCTAGATAGTGTTTACCTGCGAGACATATTTCCAAAATCATTCACACATCACTTATTTACTTTAGACATTTTATCTAAGGTGAATAGGAGAGTGGTTCATAATATGTTTACTGGCACATTTCATAGCCATGTAGAAAATTAAGTGTTTTATAGCACTTTTTATACTCAGCTATTGCTGTAAGACACAAAGTAAAATGCTGGGCCAAAATCTATAAAGCTACTCAAAACAGGACACAGCACAAATGTGAGTCTTAAATTTAACTGAAACAGTCTTTTCAAACCCTGTTTTATAGATATCACTGATAAACAAAACTTTCTAATACTGTCAACTGCTACTTTTATTTGTTTCTGTTCATCAAGCTCATACAAATATCATGATTCTGGGCGAGAAAACACTTTTTTACAATCGATTTTATTCTCATCCCCTTCTGTCTGCATAGAAGGTGTTCAGCAAATTCATCCAAAGATAATTTATATGAATAATTTAACATGGTATCGGTAGTGTTCATCCTCCGGGAGCCATGAATCTTTGTATTTTATGATTTACCCAGTAGAAGCTGATAGCTTGGACCAAAGTGGTGCACTGATCGATGGACTGAAGGATAACGTCCATATTGCCATCCATACTGAGCTGCACAAATGACTAAAAATCATAATTCAGACAGCTTCAGTGATTTTGACATGCAGCACTTCTTGAATGGTAAAATATAACCTCCACCACTGTCTTCATCGGTAGCATCTTTCATCTCCTGGATTTGAATGAACTTCTCTTCTTTGAGGTGAGACTGACGTAGGCGTTGAATGATGCATGTAGATGAGTGTGTGTGTGCTTGTTGAACTCTTGCCAGTTTAGGAAAAAGGGTGCACAAGGGAAGTGGTTCCCCCATCTCCTGAGTGTGTGTAAAATCACGTCCCCTTTATGTGACATTTACCACAGAGCCAGTGTGTGTCCCACCCTCAGTGTTTTGGCTAGCGAGTGGGTATTGTACTTAGCAGAGCTGCATGATTGCATTCACATACACACAAACACATGCACTCCTCGAGCTTCCTCTCCAATTGCGTGTGATGAAATGGATACCACCCAAAAGAGTCAGGTTAGGAGGTCTGAAGAGACGTGCCGTGCTGCACCACCACATGAAGTTACAATCTAATAGAATGGGAACAAAGTGACTCAGCAATCATTTAATTTTCCTTAGTTTCCGGCCTTTTTTCTGAATTTATCTTTCATCTTTCCCTCCTCAATGGAACCTCGGCAACGTTTCATTGAGAAGGAAAAGGCCTCAGTGAAGCAGATCTCACCCTGGCTGCTGTACGTGACTGCAGGGACACCGCCGCTGGCTTCAGCCAAACCAAGCATTTACATTTCACGCCACTCATTGGGCACAAGGAAGAATTATTATATATATATTATATTATATTATATCAGGAAACAGGATTATCTGGAGTTTATAAATGTCTGTTTTCACGCCGGCTGCAGGGCCACACAGGACTCCTGCTGAGGGTTTTCTCACTAATATACTGTATGTAGAGGGAACGGCCATTGTCAACAACCACTTCCTCCCCTTGCAGCCAAAATCCAGTGTAATAAATGAAACGTTATCCTTTTATGTGTTATTGTAATAGTAAATATACACAATGGATATTTGATTGATTGTTTGGAGAGGGGCATTGAATGAAAATGGTCAGATAACGAGAAGGAATGTTAGAAAGGACCAGTCATGAATTTTTTGTTTTAGTTTTGGCAGATTAATTCACTTGCATGAAAGATTTTTTTTTTCAAAACAGTTCAAATTGAAGGCCATTCATCAAGTCATTGAAAAAAATAAAACCCCAAAGATTATATGATGTAAAGTCATCCTGGCTTTGTTGTAAGTGTCACACATGTTGCATTTTTCTCCTCCTTTTTCTATCTCTTTGATTGTCACACACAGTAAGCTTGCTCTGTATCACTTCTTCTCTCACTACAGTCCCCCCTCTCCCCCTCAAGGCCTCTCTGACACATTTGCGTGCAGGGAGTTTTCCATGGAGTTGATAAGACCTGGGATAAAAGCTGAGTCCTGAGAAAATGCTGCAGTTCAAGCAGGTTAAGCAAACTCAGCTAAGAAAACCCCACAGTGTGTGTGTGTGTATGCCTGGAAGGTGAGAGAGCCACAGGTTTCCAGCTGTAGCCTCTGCCTCACACAGAGTCTCTAACACTTGGAAAAAGTAAAAAAAGAGATCTGACAGTGTATTCTAGTGTACTTTTTGCCTTTGGTTGGAGGAATTGTTGTGGTTGCTTTGAAAGTTCCCGGCCATGAGCGTTGCATTGCTGACTGACTTGTTTTTGGCTCCAGGCCCCGACAAACTGACATCTACCTAACTTTACATTCTGAACATTTCTCTGTCTCATAAACCAAGTCTTGAGGAACAGGTTGTATCTTCAAAGGATACATTTAAAAAAGTATTTGACCTAAATAAAATATAAGACAAAACAACAATAAACAATAAAACAAACTACAGTTTATATCAAAAGTGCAATATCATCCTGAATACTTTAGATTTGCATCATTGTGATGCATTATCAAGATTTCTAATCACTAAACAGTTAATTTTCCCCGCACTGTCAGACTTGTTCCACTTTGACTGACCCCCTCCTGACCAGCCTTGATGTTTACTGGCCCCTGGGTCATTTTGAGTTTGAGGCCCCTGCCTTAGATTAATAATATTATACTGTAAACGAGAGATTATAAAAGTAAAAAAGTGCAATTGACATGCACAGTGTAAAGGCATTTTATCCCCTTTCTAATCCATGGTTTTAACTTTTCCACCTGCACATTGGGGGAATGCCTAGTTCTCAAGCTGCAGAATTTTATGTTAATCAAACACAATTTTATTGTGGTCGAAATGACAATTTCCAGTGTGTAACGTCTTTTGTCCCTAACCCTTAACAAAGCCCATACCTCCTTTTGTCACTCTTTTTTTTAGTTTTCTCATCTACAACAGACCCTAAAGCTCAGCTCATTCTTTCCACTCTCCTCTTTTAAAAATTCATTACAAACAATAGTTTCTCTCACTTTTTAATATACGCCTCTGTATTTATTGTACACAGGTATTATATGGTGTAAAATCGTTTGTTTTTCTTTCATATCGTTACTTTCTTGTGTCTGTGTCTTATGCTTAAGTAATTGAGAACTGGTTCTCAATTGACTCACCTGGATAAATAAAGATTAAATTAGTAAAATAAATAAAAAACAAGGGTGAAGGAGAGAGAAAGACTGTCCAAAAAATTGTAGTCAATAAAACTAACTCAGGGAGTTGCAAGAGCTGCCAACTCTCTTCTGCTTTTGTGCAGGTCGTGAAAAGTGCATGAGTGGATTTTGATAGTTTAAAACAGATACTGTGACTGAAGCAACCAACAGACTTTTTAAAAACCAAAAAGATGATGTGAAAAACCCTAACCCTGTGCCACTGCTTGCAAACCCCTCGTCAGCAGAGAGCTCTACAGCATTTAAACACACCTGCTATCACCTAAAACTCACATGCTGTGTTATATTTGATGTCATTCTCTTACAAAGTTAGAAATCAAGTTGTAATTTTCTGTGCTAATTATTATTTTGTCTTAAAGGACAAATTGTGGCTCCTCCTCACTGTCTAGTGTTGCCAGGACCATGTGGCCTAGATCTATTTGTCCTGACAAGGTAAGAGACCGATGTTTATTTTGATTATACATCAATTATGGTGCCATGCTTCCTGCTCTCTAGAAGGAAACCAACCATTTTTAGAACAGGTGCTGTCAGGAATCTTCTTCCCCGTTCATTATCTACACTGGCAGGTTTGACAGTGCGTGTGTGGCAAAGTTGTTTTGCCATGATTCTTTTTTTTTTTTTTTTTTTTAAGTTTCACGTGTCGAACATTTAAACGGATACGGTTTTGCACACGTGTCAGACCGCCTCGTGTCATCATTGTGATAAAACCAGGCACGGTCTGTAGGTGCAGCATTGCTTTTCTGCAAAAATATGCCAAAATAAGTTTAAAAAAAGATGGCACGAAGAAGAAAATCCAATCATCCACACAGCTGCAGAGATAACAATTATAAAATGTTGCTTATTGTCTAAATATGGCAACACAATGCCTGTATATTTTAGGCATTTTATTTCAATTCCTCGGGCAGAGATGATTCATGCTTGTGTAAACAGCTCGTCTACCTTAAAGTGGCTCCCTGCACATTATCTCTCTAGTATCTCGCCTTTGGGAATTTTCCACACCCATTTAGGAAGAGCTAGTTAGTAATTCATTCCTTCAGTACCATAATACAGGAACAGGTACAGGAAGAGATTAAAGTGAGTGAGTAAAGCGGTTCATGTCCTGTGGCACAAAAAAAAAAAATTTGTGTTCAATTTAATGATCCATCCATGTCACCAAAACCAATAAGCCCCTCAAGAGGGGACGACCTTTTGCACGGAGCACAGACTGTCCTTTTCTACTGCACCACTGGCTCGTTTCCAGTGCAGCGGATGTCTCTGTATGGGCTGCATCCATAAGTAGAAGTTTGCATAACACCATGGCGCAAATGCAAAGAGGGCACACACAAGCTCGGGCAAACCACAGCAGAGTAAACAATGTAGAGAAACCAGGTCAGCATGGAAATATTAGATTGTTTGCACAGAGGCGTTTATTGACTTAAAGTTCAGGCTGACATCCGAGACCAGTCCAGAGAATCATTTGTGAGAGGCCTGACTTAAGAGTCCTTCACTCACTGATAGTAAAAAATAATGAGACTGACTGCAACATGTTGCAGAACATTTCTTCAGAGAAATCCCACATCTTCCAAAAAAAAAGATGCTTTTTTTTGTGAAATGTGATGTAACTCAAAAATTGCCATTAATATCCTTGTGTTTTTGATGTGTTGTTGCTGTGTGCTGCACTGTGGGGCCGTGTGGGAAAATGGGATGAGGGCAAAAGGATGTTTACTAAATAAAATTTGTTGCATATTGGGAAAGTGTCCTTAATCGTGACTCTGACTGTCAGCTCGTCGTCTTGTAGATGCCCTGCTGATTCATCCATGGGGAATTTAACGTGACATTTTCGAAAGGGGAAAACAAATCCCGAGGGCCTTTGTTGGGATAGAACATGTTGCCATGTCAACATCGTCGTGTTTACCCAGTGTTCGCTCATGTACGCAGCTCTCCAGCTGAAGGACAGTAGAACGAGCGTAGCGGGCTAAGAGTTCGTCGACTCTGTAGGATTTTTTGTAGTACCTGATGTAACCTCTTCTTTTTTCTTTTTTTTTGTTACCTAACAGCTCTTGTCTGACACCGGGGGAGCAAAATACTGAACATACTGTCACTTATGTAGGTTGACATTCAGGTAGTCACTCATTTGGAGTGGAAGTGTGTGTCCTCACTGCTCAGTGTGGGACGATCCGCCCTAGATTACTCATTTTCAACATTTGACGTGATGATGAATGTCTTTTTGCATAATCCCATACTGTGGTTGTCACACACTCTGCATTTAAGACTATTATACACTGTGTGTCAGAATAGACGCTATGATAGAAATGGCTCACATTAGACATTAGCATTTACAGACTTGCAAATGTGTCAGTAATATTGTTGTGTAAGTGTGCTGAATATAAAAGAATATTGTTTAGACTTGCTTTCAGTCTCCCATTGTCTCTTCTTATCTCTGATAATCTTAATATAATTGCGTCTATTCAGTGCAGTGACCACGGTGCTGGGCGACTGCATGGCCTAGATTTATGGAGCCTTGATTAAATACTTTGAATAGAAGCAGACAGCTGACCTTTCAGGTGAGTATATTTGGTCCAGTGGTCTTTTCACTGGGAGTCACTTAATCCTCAGAGGTGAGATGGAAGATATGAGTTAATGGTAAATGAAGAAAAAGGAACATTTTACAGTGATTTGCAGGTGATTTACGTTCTACAGATCTTTGTAAAAGTAAGACAACAATTGGTTGCTATAACTAATGCCTTCCTCCTCTTTCATTATTTCCACAGATCATGGCAGCAGGCAAGGCAAGGCAAGGCAAGGCAATTCAGCTAGCACATTTCAACAATAAGACATTTCAAAATGCTTTACAATAAAAAAAAATCCAACAGCAGCAGCAGCATTTAAGATATAAAAGGCATAATAAAACACAATACAACTTTTAAATACAGAGTTAAAAGAATGAAATGAGAAAGAAATGAAACGAAACTAAAAGTTACAGTTATACAGCACAGGTGTAGGTTTTCAGGCTAGATTTTAAAGAATGAATTGATTTAGCAGAGCTGCACTCTTCTGGGAGTTCTGTTCCAGATATTTGGGCCATACAAACTGAAGGCGGCTTCCCCAATGTTTAGTCCTGCTTTGACCCAGATGACCTTAGTGGTCTGGATGGTTCATAGTGAGTCAGCAGGTCAGAAATCAACCATTCAGTACTTTATAGACTAACAGCAATATTTCAAAATAAACTATTTGGCAGATGGGAAGCCAGTGTAAGGACCTCTGAACTGTGTGTTCCACCTTTTTGGTCTTAGTGAGAGCACGAGCAGCAGCCGGTGAGAACAGCATTGCCGCAGTTTAATCGACTGAAGATAAAGGCATGGACCAGTTTTTCCAGCTCCTTTGTTGTCAATCAAATATTGTTTTCCCGTCTTAAGCAACTATATTATATTTGGCTCTTAATTCACAGCTTGTGACGTCACTAATTAGCAGGTAGTCACTAGAATGTACACACAATCATAGTCATGAGTCTAGCTTGCAGGGAACCCAGCCTGCACACAACATTTCTTGACCAGAAAAGATTCAGCATAACAAAAGCCTCAAGCTGGGCTCATCTGCTACACACCAATTGATATACGATTCAAAATATCCACAGTGGATTCTTTAAAAATATACCTCGTGGCAACGGTGTGTCTCACTGGGAATAGGCTCCCGGGCTCAGAGCTTAATTTCACTTTCCACTCAGAGGGAGGGAGGGATGACACCAAATCCTCCCCTGAATGTAGAAATAACGAAGCCAATATGTCACGGTGGAGCAGTGTGTGCCGGGCATGTCGCCTCCAGCATGGCTGCCTCACAAAGGCCATCGGAGCTCCACTGAGAATCAACAGAGCCGCGGCCTGTCTGTCAGTGCGTGGGTGGATGAGCGGATGCAAAAAGGAGGGTAGATGGCTGAGAGGGAGAGCGAGAGTCGCTGAGTTTTCGCTGACTGGTCAGTCACAGGCTGGAGTTCCAGATGGCCCATTTTGGCCTCTGATCCCTCAGGCCAGTATGCAGGCGAGCATTTGTTTGCACAAACATACTCAAATGTATACACAAGAACCCAAAACCTTGTTCCTGAGCCAATGTTCTTTTTCTTTTTTGTTGTATTTCACCCAGAAATCTCTCACTCAGTGTTCTGGCAGCGAAAAGAAATGAGCCCTCTCCTCCTCGTCCTCCCACTGTTCAGGTTATACATAGTGCATAGAAAATATGGTTGGTGACAGAATGACAAAAACACATAAGGATGCTGAAATAAGACTCCCCTATGTGAGGATGATAACTGTCAGAACAAGGTACGAATTTAGCTTTAACTACATATATACTCTCGCCTTTGCAGCAAGAAGACCTGGGTTCACGACGCGGTCAGAACAAGGGCCGTTCTGCATGGAGTTTGTGCGTGGGTTTTCTTCTGGTTTCCTCCCACAGTCCAAGACATGAAGATTTGGGAAATTGGACACTCTAAATTGACCATAGGTGTGAGAGTGACAGTTAATGGTTGTTTGTGTCTCTGTTTTAAAGATGTGGCCCTGTGATGAACCGACGACCCGTCCAGGGTGTACCCCGCCTTTCACCCTATGTCAGCTGGGATTGGCACCGGTGCCCACCCGTGACCCTCATGTGAAAGATAAAGAGGTAGACGATGAATGAATGAATGAATGAATGAATGAATGATTATATACAATTGTGACTCCCCCTATGTAGGATCTACAAAGAGTTAAACCTCGAGTGTGTTGGAATAAGTGGCATCTAATGGTGAAACTGCAGATTGTAACAAAACAAACAAACACTCACCGCACCGTTTCGCAAGCCTGCCAGGGAACTACGGTGACCTTTGCACATACCAAAAAATATTCAGTCAGTCATTCCTTTTTTTTTTTAAGTATCTTGCTTTTGCAAACACTTCAGCAACAACTATACATTTACAAATGAACAAAACGCACTAACATTAAATAAGATACATATAAATTGACTGATAGTGCTACTGTATTGCTCTCATAAAGGCTTATGTTAGTTGTGCCAACACCCCGCACAAGACAATCCAGACTCTTTTTCGTGTGCTCTTGAAGACCCAGCTCTTCCAAGAGCATCTTCTGTCCGAGCACTTTCCTTTTACCCCGTCCCTCCACTGCACTCTCATCCTCTGTCAGTCCACCACTGTTCCTATCTAGTGGATTTCTTTCCAAGACTACTTCTCTGTAGCTTATTCCTCTTTTGTAAGTCGCTTTGGATAAAAGCGTCTGCTAAATGCTTCAATGTAAATGTAAATGTACTGTCGGGTTTAAAGTTTAACATATTATCTGTTCATGTGGGACATGTTGAACTTGATTCATTCAGAAAAACCCCCACTGACAAGTCAAACAAACAAAATAAACAAACGATAATGCGCTATTTTATAGTGACACTTAATTATAACAAACACTTCATCTTAATAGATAACCTTTTATCCATTAAATACGTGCTGTAGTGCACAATAAGGCCTGTATTGGTTGTTTATTTACGGTCTTAAGTCGTTTTTGAGCCCTGGATCCTGTTTCTGCGCTCTGATTGGTCAGCTGGCGACACACCACCCCTGGGAACACAGTCACAACAGATCAAACACATGCTCGATCCATCTTGACACATGACAAAAAAGAGTCGCCGTGTGACCCCTTTGTCTGTTTACATTTGCTTCCTGTCCATGACCGACAGTGCAACCGCAGCTTTGTCTGACAACACCGATCCCTTGTCACGTACGTGACTCGAGAGATAAGCGCGTTACAGTGATCCAAACTGTGTATTACTTATCTTGTATCAATGTTTTCATCCGTTCATCAACTCATAGAGGGTCAGTGCCCTCACTTAAAATGCGAGCCATACTATAAACACCCTATATTTATTGCTCATATTGGCACGAGGCCAGTGCACCTAAATTCATATCAATACTATCACAGATACACGTGCATGTGCACACGCTGTTCAAGCCTCTCTTCGTGACAATAGCGTCTTATCACGGTGCGTTTCCTCACATGATGTGGAGACACTTTCCAACCATTTTTCACCTGCGTTTGACTTGAGACACGCACAAGGACACTGACACATTTGTTCTCAGTCTGCAATAAAAAAATCAAAAAAAAAATCACCCATGGGACGATTAAAAAGGTCTGATTTACTTTCACTAATTAGTCATATGACATCATTTAAAAAGCTTTGTGGGCAGACAATGGGCCGTCTTGTGTGCACTCACTACATGGGCTGGACATGACTGATAAGATATCAAGGCTTCCCTTTTGCATATGCATCTCAACAGTTTGCTAAACCCCAGGACTGTAAGAAACTGTAGCTCCTATTGGCTTTGCGGAATGATGTTTTGTTTATGTACATAGTGCACAAGAAATGACAACAAATAATCTTGAATCACTGCTTAACTTTTACCCACCTTTTTGTGTTGCTGCTCAGAATAACTATAAAGATATTGGATTTATGATATTGTTGGACACGACAAATAAAAGAACCAGTTCTGCATTATTGCACACTGTTTTGTCTTTAATAATAACAGCTGGGTACTGGGTAAGTTATTTATACAGGACTGTATCATGACTGTTTTATGGTGTGGATTGATACACATTTGATGCTTTAATGAGTATTTAGGGGCAGCAGGACAATGTTTGGATTTAAAACTGGCAACTGTGTTTAATATATTCAATTATATTTAGTCTAAAGTTGATGGTCACTGACTAACTTACTGAGTCAGGACCCATGTCAGCAAATTGAAAGGCTTGAGGACCTGTGGTGTGGTTGCAGATACACACTAGAATACTGATAGTGATGCCTTTTCCAAAAGAACTGAATGAGCTTCACAATTTATTGTGTTTTTTTTTTTTTTTTAACTCTGAGGTTGACCATGCTGAATTCTGAGCAGCCAATATTGTTTTATAACAGAGAGTTCTAGATCTCTCTACACCTTGCTAGCTGAGATGTGTGAGTGAGTGTGCACATATTGTGTAACCCTCTGAGAAGGGCTTGGAACAGGAGCAGAGCACTTGTCCTGGGGTGCTGTTAGTCTGAAACTGACTGTGGGATTAAATAAAGGAAGAAGAAAAAAAGACAATCTGACTATTGTTAAGTTTACCATAATAAAATTACACACACACAGACAGACAGAGAGATGCAAAAAAGGAGAGATGTAAAGAGTAATCAGGCTGTGTTGGTGCACAGCAGGCCCTAATAACAGCCGTAGGGCAGCCACTTATTGGCCCACTGGGATGCGGCTGAGCTCAGGATACAAGAGGACCAGCTGTGTTGATGAAGAGAGGAAGAGGAAGGCAGGAAGAAAGGAAGGAAGTTGTGAGCTTCAAGAAAATCAGATATATAAGTCCAGAAGGGGGATTGTGACATTACAAAAAAAAGTTGCTATACAGGGTTCACAGACCAACTGGAAAACAGCCAGAGCATATTAAAGGTCCAGTGTGTGAGAATTTGTGACATTTAATTGTGAAACTACAGTACAGCCTGTAGCAAAGTCCCTTTCCCAAGCATGTCGTGGAACTATGGTGGCTGTGACACACCAGAAAGGATTTGTTTGTGTAGTAAGCTTCCACTTCAAAATCTTAAATGCATACTCTAGCTGGCATACAGCAAGGTGTGCTGTATAGCTTACAGCAAGCAAGACTCTGTAGGTGCATGCGACAACACTCTTTCCTTCCTTCAACGCACCTTAAGAGCTACAACACCGTTATCAATGTTTCCTTTTTAGGCTAACAAGGGCTGATGCTCAGGCTCTTGAACTTCTCCAGCGAAACTGGACACACTCGTAACATTAGCTGACACCCTTGGACTGCAGCTGGGCACTGACTGCATCCGCAGTCCCTGTTTTGGTTGTTTTTGGGGTTTTAGAAATGAAGTAATCCAGAATTATTTGCGGTGCCTTCGTTTTACCTATGTCGTTTGTGACTGACCCATGTTTTAATATATTATCAGACAAGCAAATTTTCATTCAAGGTTCAATTTCTGATAAAAAAAAAAAAGGGAGAAAAACAAATAACTATTTGCATTCTGTGTGTCCCACCCCTTGTCAGTAGGGGGTGCTGCAGCATCCTCCTTCCCGAAGTGTCCCTGATAGCTGGTTTGTCTGTTCAGGCATCTGTAGAAACATGGCAGCACAAGATGTCAGCCACTATAAAGCAAGACCTTTGCCCATACAAAGCAATTATACACTTATACAAACAGAATTCACCCTTAAGCTTCTCCTCCTTTGCTACAAGTCTCTCCATTCACTTGCTCCACATTATCTGTCCAACCTCCTCCATGTGCACCATCCCTCCATATAATGTATATTTTTGTATACATATATATATATATATATATATTTATATACATATATAAAAATATACATTATATATTATCTTTAAATAACAGCAGTAATAGAGAAATGAAATAGCTTTAGGGTTAACTATATATCGCTAACTTTTTGTATCAGATTTCATTGTCAAAAAAAGCTTTTTCTGCTTTTAAGCAGATGTGCAAGGCTTTATAATGTGATTCATGAATTATTAAAGGTCTCCTTCACACTGAGGTCGCACAAAAACAGTGAAAACTTAGAGGGGGTGGCGTAACAGTCGACAAAACAAATAAACACAAGAGTATTCCACAGAGCAAAATAACAATATAGGCATCGACACAAGTCACATGAAAATGATTTGATGCAGTCTATACAAATGTCCCCGTCTGATCTGCCTTGGAGCTAATTTCTCGATGGTGGGATGGACATGCATGTGCCAGTATAAAAAGAAAAGTACAAAATGTTAAATTATTTATACACAAGCTTGTGATTTAGTGAGTTATCTGTTTCGAATCACAAACATGAGGGGCGCTGCATTATAGTTTATATAGGGAGCTGATTAATCACATCCTTCATACTACTTTGTGCTTTATTTCCCACAGTGCCCACATCCCTGATTATAGCGCTACATGTTTTTTAAAACAGGGTTTTCCATCTCATTGACCTTATTGTCTCCTGACTCACCTGAGACTCCCCCTCAGTGGTCCACTCTGATTGGCTGGGTGACCCAAAAACAAAACAAAACAAAAACCCCCCGCTTTGAACTTGCGGCTTGTGTAATTACTGTTGCGTGTTTTTCACCGTCTTGTGTTTGCACATGTGAAGTGAGCAAATCAATTTCGATCTCTGGCTAAAATGTCCGTGTTTGACAATTAGTTTGTGTATATTTGAGTGGGAGGGTACACGTGACACGTCACAGTCGTGACCTTTCGTCCTTGGCCCGATTGATCGATGGCCAGCGTTACATCACAAACCCGCAAAAAGACCCCCAACAAAACTCAAATAACAACACTGACGTCTTTAACAGTGGTGGAGAGCATGTTTATGTAGAGTAGAGTATGGAGGTGGAACAGGAAGATTGAGAGACAGAGAGGGTGGGAGGTAAAAAGAGGCGGAGGATGGTTTTTGTTTTGTTTTTGGAGTGTGGGCCAACGTGGAGCCAGAGTATAAACACCTGAGAGGAAACGGTGTGTGAGTGAGCGTGTGCACCCCTTTGATGTGGATGAATGAACATTTACTATATTGCAATTACACACAAAAGTAGAAGTGCTGTGGCAGCAGAAAATTCAGCAAGATGTGAAAATATGAAACGACATATTAAGTCACACACGTGCATTAAATCACATACTGGGTGAGGTTTTGTCCGCCGGTGCACTTTGATTTAGCTGTTGGACATTTTCAGCATTGATATTCATATAAAGCCAGGGCCGTAAATAATGACGTGTCACTGTTTACCACCAGTATAATCAGAGTGTTTCCTGCAAGTCCCAAATCAATATTATAAAACAAGCTAAAAAACAAAAAAACAAAATGTGTATTCTACTTGGTGTAGCTGCAGACTTATAGTGGTGTTAATATCCGTCATGAAAGCTTTGTGAACCCTGTTTTATTAGCAGTAAAAACTGTTTTATCACAGTACCAATAAAGTATGTTATCTATATATAAATGTGTACTCCCTGAATGTGCCTATTGTTTATACATTTGCACATAAAGAATACAAGTACAGTATGAGCAATAAAGTCATAATTATGGTATGATATACTCTTCTATGCTACTCTAAATTGGAACACATAATAAATAACACTTACTTAAGTGCAGTGCTTTACGGTAGTGTAATGTTACTTTGCATGTGATCGTGAAACATGATATTACACTCACTGGCCACTTTAATAGGTACAACTGTCCAACAGCAGCAGCTCGATGCATTTAGGCATGTAGACGTGGTCAAGATGACCTGCTGAAGTTCATATTAAGCATCAGAGCGGGGGGAGAATGGTGATTTAAGTCACTTTGAATGATGTTGGCACAGATAAAGTGGTAGAAAATGGATGGAAGGGTGGATGAATGTGGCACGGTTCATGGTGCCAGACGAGCTGGGCTGGAGTATTTCAGAAACTGGTCTGAAAAAGAGAAAATATCCAGGGAGCAAAAGTCATATCACCACTCTTAACAACCACAGTATGCAGAAATCAACACAACACTTGACTCCTTGAAGCAGACGGCCTACAGCAGCAGAAGCCCACACAGAGTGCCACTCATGTCACTTTAGTAGATGCTCTGTGTACCTAGTAAAGTGGCCAGTGAATTTATATACTTGTGTGACACAGTATGATGCATATACTGTAGTGGTCTAGCTCTAGCTTTTGTTTTGGAGGGGCATACGACGACAGATTGACAAATTGGCTGATGAGCTTCCTCACTTGATCCGTCATTGTACTGACTGGTCCTCGCGTTATTGATACAGATGATGAGCGGCACATTTCCAGATCAGCCCCGTCCCCTCTTTTGCTGTTGCAGTTTCACTGTGTGACAGGATGGTCGAAAATGTAATAAAAGTAGACGGGGATTTACACACACACACACACACACACAGTGACACAGTGATTGAGAGTGGGTCATCACCTCATCACAGTCTGTCAGAAGCTTTGTGCCTTCTATCTATTTAAAGTGCTGTGTTGACCACAGGGTTGAGAGTGTGTCCGAGTGAAAGTGCACGCTGTGTGTGTGTGTGTGTGTGTGTGTGTGTTCTGCAGTGGTTAGAGGTTATGGTCTGAATAAACAGGGAAGGGATTTGTGCATCGGTTCTTTCCTGATTCTTTTTTATGCCTCCCAGATTTCTCCCAGAGAAGGCATTAGATTGCGTGTGTAAGTGTGTGCTTGTGTTTGACCTGCAGGACACCAGTGCAGACTGCTGTCTCCATGGCAGGGGCTGCTTCCTGTCATCGGAAGGCTCGGCTTCCTGTGCTGAGGGCGCCGCTATGGTCTGTGTGTACTGTAGATTTCTCAAAATGGATACAATTCACCACCAGAGAGACATAATTTGAAATATTGATAAACAACCAAAAGAAAATGAATCTTATATCTGTGTTTTTGTGTTGGTGGCACATTCTACTTTGGGGGTTTAAGGAGCATGACATAAGTGAAATATCATTACTCTTTCATCATCATGCTCTCTAAATCGAATACTCTGGCGATTCTTTACCCCATTGTTCACATGGCAGCAGGTCGGGGAGACAGAAACGGCATCCGGGACGCCGTTTCAGTCCACATGAAGTCCTGAACATGCTCCATGAGTCATCCTCTACTCTGATTAGACTCCTGGTCGCACGAGACCAAAGCGATAGAACCAGTTAGTATACTGCATGGAGGCTGCATGGCTGAAGTTTGGGGCGAGGCGAAAGGTGGAGGAAGCTCTCTCGAAATAGCAAACGCAGGCCACAGCCATTGTTAGAAGTGTTCCAGTGTCTGTTCTTGAATACACCGTCCCTGCATGCCACACCCCTGCTGCACACTGACTGGACAGTAGACACACAGGCACCAGGAGGGAAACCGTTCTGTTGCGTTTTGCTATTGTAAATGACAATGGCAAATGACAATGGCGAGTGCTCAATAGGCGAGAGGGCGCTTAGAGGAGGATAAAGTGTGCATGATATGGCCTAACTCTTATATCTCTGATGTTTCATAGATTTTAAGTAACGCGTCCATAGCTGCGGCATGTTTTTTCAGTTAAATCTGTCTTCATATTCCCACGGACACTAAAGGCCCTCGAGCATTGGACATCATCATTCCGATGACCTTTCCTACTTAAGCTGCAACCTTCTACACACAAGTCATCAGTGATTGCGAGTGCTTACATAACTGTGCATATGCACACAAACACACTGAGGCTTCAATTTTGGGGAAAACACTTTCAGAGTTGGTCGCTGGTTTGTTTGATTCTCATTCGCATGCACGCACATCGACGTGGAAACAATGGATCATTTCTCTCACAAACTGACTTTGCGGATGTTTTACGAGCAAATAAACACACGATATCTGCTTGGTAGCTGTGATTGACAGTGTAGGTGTTGATGACTATCTGTCTTTTTCTTTTCTTCAGTAGCTGTTCTTCCTTTTGTCTTGGACTTTTTTTTTATATATATAAATCTTGTAGCCCTGTGGTTGTCAAATAGTACTTTCTCTCTCTCTCTCTCAAAAGAACAAAAGAAATCAGTCACACAATAGACTAAAAAGTCAACTGACAGTTAACAGTTGACAGTTTACCTTCGCCAAACATTATCCATTTCTGCACACACGGCTCTTCTTTGACTCACTTTGCATATAAATGGATATTAGAAGTCATAAGTGTGGCTGTGACTGCACCTACTGCAGTATCTGATGAAACTGTTCTTCTGATAACACTTGACATTTCAGTCAGCCAGTCAGCACAGCTCTGCTGGCCTGTGCCGGCTGACAGTCAGCAGCTTTACATAATAGCTGATATGTATCAAGCGGAATGAAGGGCGACATAAAGAGTCATAAGATTGGGGAGGACATCCTTGCCATCTGGAATATTGTGTGTGCTTGTATCACTGCTTAATCTTACCGAATGAAACAGTAGATATCAGATTTATAAATATATATACAGTATATATATATAAAAAAGCCATGGAATAACCAGGAACAAGTCTCCCGAGGGGCATTTTGAGTTATTTACAGATTCAGATAGAGTAGTGTCTAACACACAGAAATCTGAAACCAATACTGTGATTTGGAGCATGGAGGGGCTTCGTCGTGATTTCAACGTGTATATTCTGCAAAAAATGAAACAAAATAGATTTTTCTTTGTCTACCAAACATGTGCTGGACGACTTGTTGCTGTTTTCTCGTGGTTGGTCACATATACTAATAATGATTGGATCTTTAGATGCATATTTAACATTTGACATTTGTCTTCCTGTTGGCTTGCTGAGGATGTACTTTTTTGTGAATATTGCTTTGAGGGACATAAAAAGAGGTGATATTGCTAACAAAAGAAAAAAAGAAAGAAAAAAAAGGCTAACCATATAAGAGAAGTAACATAATATTTATATTGGTGGTGACCTTATTAGAATTTGGCATCAACAGGTGATCAAAAGCAAACTAAGGTGGAGACGGCATGAACGCCCATTCGTTATGTAAGTGTTATGTCACACACACACACACACACACTGTCCAATTACACCAATGTAAGGTGTTTCTGTCAGAACATGGGATCAGAGAACATAAACAAACAATTAACTAACTGTTATACCTGTCCTCATGGTGAGCGTGTGTGTGTGTGTGTCTGTGGGCACGTCTTCAATGGCATGGTGAGGTCAAATTTTGTTTTTTATTTTAGCTGGTCGTCACAACGTCATAGGGCTGTTTGAGGGTTTACACTTGGTTTTAGGATTAGGTTTAAGATAACATTTAAGGTTAGTTGATTAGGATGAGGGGGCTAGGCAATGCATGTCTGTGAATATACATACAACTGTGTGTGTGATCCAATCACTGACACCCACCTTTTTATATATCCAGTACATCTTAATTTATTGATGTCTAACCAGAAACCTGTCTACAAAAAAGTACACACACACACACTTTCCCTTCTCTTTTTTCCTCCACCTCATCTTCTACACTCTGTTCTCTGCAGATCGAAGCTCACACAAACACACACACACACACAAACTTGTTTTTATATCTTAGTGAGGACGCGACATAGACATAATGCATTCCCTAGCTCCCTTTACCGTAACATAAACTATAATAAAAAAGCCCTTTAAAGTTGTGGAGCCCACAGGTTTGTACGTTTTTTTGGACCTCACAAAATATAAATACAAGCACACACACACACACTGCTGAATCTCAAATGTGTGCAACCTTGCTGGGAACAGGGGCTGATTACCAGAACAGAGAAACTCATTACTCAGACAGTTGGAAGCAACATGTAAGAGATGAAGAGAGGAAACTCACTGTATATAGATAGGTGGGGGAATAAGAGGGTAGGAGATTTGAAAGGAGCAGGGTAAAGTTGATATAATTACTACATCCCACAGAAAAGCTTATGACCAAGGAGCTAATGACTACGAGGAACAGGGAGGAGAATGCCGGTGGGGGGGAAGAATATGGGGAAGATATAGCTCCTGATAATAAATTATTGGAAGGAAAAATGAGGACAGGGGAGAGGAATATAGAGATAGACGTGGAGGAAGGAGAGAAATGGTTGCTGACATCGAGGAGTCAATTAGTGAGGTGATGAGTGGAGGAGAGGAAGAGGATGAGACAGAGCAGAGACAGGACACACACACACACACACAGGGTAATTTCCTCTATCCCTTTTTAATACCTGTATAACTCTTTCTCTTTTATCAGACTCATCTGTATGCAAGACGTGTCCCACTTCTCCTCATCTGCCCTGTGAGTGTGTGTGTGTGTGTGTTGTGTACATGCACATGTGTTGGCATACCAAGATGAATTCAGTCACCGAGTAGTTTTGCCAGGCCACCCATCCACAGACCTGTTCCGTGCACTCATTGGCTTGAGGGACGGTCTGCGTCAGCCAATGGAATCGCACCAGTGTTTTATGGCCACAGCAGCATCTGCAGTCAGGTCAGGCATGTGTGATGACACAAAGAGAGAGAAGAGAGAGTGTGTGTGTGTGTGTGTGTGTGTGTGATAGATGATTAATACTATATGTTTCCATGCATTTAGACTATACGGTCGGAGCTCGACTATGACATTTCATCGGGCCGCTGTCCTTTTCCCAGTAAACAAGCTCTAGTCGTGACTCACTTGATTGAATGAAGTGTCTGTGGTGACACACCCGCTCTCAGACCTACAGAACTTTAGCTGGTTCTGATTGAACATACAGTTTATATGCAAATGCAATTTCACTCCCAACCACATACTCTTTGTGTGTGTTGTAATGTATGTATTGTAAAAGCAGTGTTGTCATGTAACAAAGTACAAACACTTTGCTTCTGTATTTAAGCACAAAATTCATGTATCTGTACTTTACTTTGTTATTTATATTTCCAGCAACTTTTACTTTAACTCCCCTACATTTCCTCTAACTATTATTGTTACTCATAGAATACAATCAGAAGAAGAAGAGTTGGTAATGGTCTATATTTGCGTCTTTCGTACCCATTCACATGCTTCAACCTGGGGTTAAGTGTCTTGCTCAAGGACACACATAGTCTAGCAGAGCCAGGAATTAAACCTACTGTACAACCTTACCACTACCACTGAGCTACCATTGCTCAACACGTTTACTTCTAAAACTTCAGTGAATTTTATATCAGAAAATTACTTTTCGTACAGTAAATGTCATATACTTTAAGACTTTAAGTGATATTATAAATAATGACTTCAACTTCTGGTGAAGAAACTTGTACTTCTACTCAAGTATCCCTTTGAGGTTCGTCATACCAGACTGTGTAAAAGTCTGATTTCATTCAGAGTAGCATAATCTTTGTCTTGTTCGAAGGTCATGACATTAAATAAAACACAGCAGAAGAAAAGACAAACACGGACACTTGGAATCCATAGTCCTTCTTTTGATTTCATGTGGGCTGTATATATAATATCTTGTGCTTAATGATATTTGACAAAAAGGTTACACGAATTGCGTACTATACATATATACATATATATATATATATATATATATATATATATAAAGTTCTAATCATTCTCATCGGTTGTGGCCAGTGTTCATAAAGGCTGCAGTACCTTTCAGGTGAGATTAGCTTCATAAAACTGTCACAGTATCAGACTTTGAGGTAAGATGAGGGGAACATCACGACTGCTTTGTTTAAAGTTCAGTCAGATTAAGAGAGGACAAATGCATAACACAGCTCTGTCGTCAGACGCCCACTTTCCTGCCTTTGTTCTCCCTGTGTGTGGTTTAATAAATGAACCACTGCAGGAGAGTGCACTGCCCACTCTTCTATAGGTGAGTGGGCAAATACTGTAGCTGTATTGTTTGTATTGACACAGTTTCCAGGGTAAAGGCGGTCCACTCTGGGACAATAGTGAAGGACAAACCAAATGTAAAGTCTCCTTAAAGTCACATGGAAACTTTAAAGTGCAGGTGACAGAGCTGAGCAGAGACAGAGTACTCACTGGGACATGGCCAAAACATTTCCATTTCAAAGCAGAGCTGGAGTTTTGGTGTGTGTGTATGTGTGTTCCAGGTATTACTCATGTTGTGGGGTGTCAAACATACGGCCCACGGGCCAGAACTGGCCCGCAGGATGAATTTGTGATATACTATATTTTTCAGTTCCAGATACCTACGGCTAAATATTTGTGGCTTTGTAGATCTACTGTGATCTGACCGTTTTACTGCACGTGAGTAAATGGTAAAGTTAAGGCGTGGTATTGTTTAAAATTGCACCTAATTTTCTCAAGAAATTCCAGGTTGTTCACAATATGTTTAGTAAAAAAGATACTTCATTAAATGTAAAACAAAGGGAAACATTTGGAGTTCTTGTTGTTTATAGATTATTATGCTATTATTTTACTGGTCCAGCCCACGGCCCTGGTTTACACAGTCACATTATGAGGTTATGGTTAGGATTAGGCCAGTAGTAGTTATGATTCAGGTTCAGGTTTCTTCACCTGAGAGGGAGGAACTGACATGAAAAATGAAAACAGTGCGTGGAAGAGTTTTGTAAGTTTACAGGCAGGGACATGAAGAAACATCCCATTGTCCAATTATTATGATATGCTTGAAATGTAATCCATTGGGCAATGACCGTATACCTGCCTCTCAACCAAAACTAACTAAGCATAAATCATAACCCATCTGATTCCAAAAGGAACCGTGCAATATCCGTAGTATAACTACTTGATATTCAGAGTGAACAGTTTGGGCAGCACTAATTTGAAGATTATCTTCTTCACCATGAATTAATTACATGCTAATAACAATTGGATATGCAGCTGTGGCCTGTTCATGACTCAGAGAGTCATGCTGGGGCGTGAAGAGGTGTGTGTGTGTGTGTGTTTAGACTTTTGAAAATGTCTTGTAGATTTCTTTGCTTCAAATGGGCTTTTCATGATACAGTTAAGCCATCAAAAAAGGGGAAGCTATTTCCATTTATTGAACCTCTTTTATTGACCAAGATTAAGACTTTATTGATCAAGGCAGACATTTTTTGCTTGTAAAATATCCGTCTAGCTTCTGTGAAACATCCATTCCAAAGATATTTACGCTAAATATTCATTCCGAGCATGAACTGATTACATTTCTGAGGTCAAAGGTCAAACTCACCCTCTTGCAAAGTGCATTTTTGCCATTACTCAGTAACAGGTGAGATGCATTATGTCAGACCAGGTGACGGATGATGACATTTTATATCTGGAAGGTCAGTGGTCAGCCTCACCGTGACATAATAGTGTGTCAGCGAAAAGATTTCATTATGTAACACTGTGAAGCAGGAACGGTGTTACGGACAACATGCAGGTGGAGGCATCCAGATGTAACTCAGTATTTACCGCACTATATCACAATGTAGATACACTTGCATAGACTTATAATATAAAGTTCTACTTAGGGATAAATAGGGTGTTCATTGTTGTGTTGAAGTATAAAAAACATTCAGGTGCTGACTCTGAAGTTATCCAGTTGACCTATTGAATTATTACTGTGCTGTTTGTGTGACATTGTAATCATTTATTTATTACTTTGTTAGTGAGATGCTTATTTCCCCTCATTACAACACTAGACACACAAAAAATGACTTTGCTCTAAAGAGTCCTGCATTCCTTTGAGATTATTTCCCTTCTCCCCCAGTTGAAAGCAGCAACATATAGGAATGAATAATGAAGGAATGTACTTGTGTTTATATGTGACCTGAGGTAAAAAAAAAAAAAGAGGAGTGGAGGTGGGAGTGTGTTATATAAGATCCAAAAAATACCATTGCATATAGTGTAAATGCACGCAGAAGAGAGGAAGTAAAAGAGTGATCTGGGACATGAAAGAGAATAAAGAAGTAGGAAAACATGAAAATTGTATTCACTGGAGGCTGCAGCTCAGCTCACGCTGTCTTTTGCTGTGTTTTGCCCCGTGAAATCTAAATGTATGTTTTCAACGCGTTTTATGACAGTGGAGGTTAATCCCTGTGTTTCATTTTAAAATGAATTAGTTTCACAATTATTGTGCCATAAAGTAAGATAAGAAAAAGGTTAAAGCCTTTCACTTAACCCGATCTATCTCAGTGGCAATAATTAATTGGTCCTGTCGCGCCCCTGCAGTGAATTGTCCTTCTCCGCTCGGACTTTTAGTCGGAAAGGAATTTAAAGGGCAGGAAATACCAGGAAAAAAAAAATAAACATTTACCCACATTCTTAAGGGTCATCTATTCAGACAAAGAGAGCGCGACTGATAACGTATCTCAGTCGCTATCCGGCTGACTGGAGCACAAAATGTAACACATTACATCTGACACATGGCGTTTTAAAGAGGAAGTCTTTAAAGGAAATACTACTGCTGGAGACGCTAATGCCGTGAATTTGTCACACATGCTTTATTGCCCGTTTGGTGGAGCCTGTTGCTTTAGCTCCTCATAGATTTTACATGACAAGTAGAGATTTATGTTTAGATTAGTCAACCCCACTAATGACACTTCCAAATCAAATGCTCATTATTTATGATGTAAACAAAAAACTAATGATGTCAGACTGGATGAGCTTTTTTTAATAGCGTTGTTTAATTTAGCAGAAATCATTCAACACTAAATGACTACAATTAGTACTTATTCATACAGACCAATCATACACACGCAGTGCAAGCAAAATAAGTGAAATAATTTAATTTAATTTAATTTAAGTTTTATTACGTCTTGTGATGCTACAGTGACAAGATACATGGTGCAACCTTAAAGGATTACTTCACCGATTTGCATTTAGCTTTGTATTACTAGAATGGGGTAGTATTTTTGAAAAATTGTGCTTCCCAACCTCAGTTTCCCCTGAGTTGAGAAATATCTTCATTCTTTTCTTTGTTACGTGCCCACCAGTAAAACTTGGTCCTGTTAGCGTAACTGTTAGCAAAGATGGCGGACACTGTTTGCATTCTGGGAATACGACCTGACCTTTAAGAACGTAAGGACATAAGGAAATAAGGAAGTTTTATTGTTAATGTGCTTCCACAACGACATGAAGTAAAAATGGGTATGAAGCTGGTTACTGAGAACTTTTACAGCAAAAAAACAACAACTATGGTTTATGCATAGTCTGTGTTTGCTAAATGCATCATGTCAGTTTGTTGCTTTAAAGCCTACTGAAGTTACTGTCAGTGCTGGAGACCTTGATGCTGAGGACAACAAAAGGCAAACAGACTCTAGCTGAAGTTTGTTTGTCTGCCTTAAGTTTTCAGAGAAGTGTTCATCCATATGTTCGCTGTAGAATAAATTAAATTGGCTTCAGGCTTTTGCATAATAATGAATCAACAAATCTCTTTTTAAATATAGTGTTAGCTCCCACTGACAGCTCACTGTATGAATGTGTGTGTGTTGGGGAAAGAGAAACCAGGCTACATCCCCCGGGGAGACAGACTGAGGCTCATATCCAATGCTCTTTAGAAAAGAGCGTTGCCTCCCCTGTCAGATCTCGGCATCTCTCTTCTCCCCATGCCTTCATCTCCCGCTACTCTTTATATTCATCTTCTTCTCTTCTTTCAAACATCGCCTCACCCCTGTAGGACACTGCCCTGTATTTCATTCATCTGGCTCTTCTGGATCTTCTCTCCGAAATCTATCATGATTTCACTTTGAACTGCAGGTCTCTCTCTCTCTCTCTCTCTCTCTCTCTCTCTCTCTCTCTCGCTCTCTCTCTTTGTAGACGTCTGTGGAATTCGTGATGAAATTGAGAATCTCGCTGAAACAGATGTGATGACTCATGATTTATCTTTCCACTGGGAAAAAAACACATTACTCCGGAAAGTCTTGGATTAGTAGATTCATTAATAACACGCATGATTTCATAAAAGATGACATCAAGTGTGACTGTTGAATCACTGAGTTATGCTGTTTTTCTATTTCTCACAACAATCTCTATCACTAAATGCGATCATGATTCAATCCCACCTGCTGCTTATGTCATGCTGCAATTTCTGCAATTTACACAACTTTGAATAAGGAAATGTCCGTTTGTTTTTTGTTTTTTTTTAACTTTTTCCATCAGCAAATCTCATCTGGTGTCCCTCAGCTTTTGACCTCCTCACCGTGTTACCGTGGCGATGGGGGGTCGGCAGTCACTCACTGGTGTGGCGCCAGATAGGAAGCAGCTGACCGCTGTGCACAGAATGGACAATAAAGGACACACTGAACCTCAGGCAAGAAGTGTGTGTTTGAACGTGTCTCTGAGTCAGAGTGTGTAAGTATGCGGCCTATTGTTTTCACTGGTGCCATTTATGGAAGCAGTGAAGGTTCAAACTTTATTTGCCGGTTTGGTTTATTGATACACAAGCATGAAACTAACACCTAAACTGTAAAATATAGCGTAGTTGCACATTTATTATTGCATTTTACAGTATCATTTATCTCATAATTGATCAATAATTAGTGTATAGACTTCTACTAAATGCCTCATAATTGAGTTTTAAATATAACAAATTTGGAACTACCTGGAAACAATTTGTATGTGTTGGATGTTAAGATGTTGTTGTATTGACCTAAAACGACATTATAATGTGTTCCAAACATTCCATAGTATTGCTCAATGCTAAATATGTAGTACAATGGTGTTTCCATGCATTATATTTGAAACAATTACTGTGAAAATATGAATTTGGGATCCCATACCCGCAACAGACCAGGAAAAGGGAAATGACTGACATGCCATGAGCCGCCTGAGACACAAGACAGACAAAAGGGCAGAAACAAAGTGTGTCTGTAAATAGTGCTGCTTTACATCTGTGTGCTCTCTGTGGCTCCTGCAGACTTCCTTATCTGAGAGGCATCGCTCGGTTCGCTCCTCTGAAGTGAAGGCTTCCCATTGTTCCTGGAAAGTCTGGAATGCCACAGCTGGTACAAAGGGACTGACAGAAGAGGGACACGGGTGTAAAGTTAAGAGGTTTGATGCCGACCATATATGGTGGGGAACGTATTCAGCTCTCGATATGGTTGACTTGAGCCATGTTGTGGGGTCCATATTTGGCGATGAGAAAGACACAGCTAATTTGACTTGTCTTTAATTGTCAAATAAGAGACGCCACAGTACTCAGTGCCCCCTTAAAATTCTGAATTGATCAATATTTAGACTAAAAACTCCCTGAGAACTCTCTATGAATAAAGTCCCTTTTCGTGTCTAGTATAAAACTTAACATCTCGCTCAACTTTCCAGCCTCATTACTTTTTCAGGGCTTAGGTTGTTGTAAATCAGCGTTGGTGCAGGAGCCAATCGAGAGAATCTTTATTACACTTCTGCCCTGGGTTTCTTTTTTGATGAACTGCTGCTGCCAAGGATGAGTTCATGGTCATTTTTAGTCGCTGCTGTATTTTAGCATGCCAGAAAATGCAATGTACGTTTTTTTCCTACAGTAGAAGTGCAGAGTCGGAGTTTTTTTTAAGCGTCTCCTGAGAATCAAATTAACATTTAACATCTTTAGAGAGATCTGCCTGTGGAGAGATGATTAGAGTGGTCAGGAGGGGTGCATTGGCTCCTCTCATTTTACATCAAGAGAAGCCACTCTGGACTCTCCTCTTGACTCATTAGGAAGCAGTCTGCTGAGAGGGAGAGTGTGAGTTTAGCCAGTAATGAAGCGCTCACTCCTACTGACGCTGTATTTCCCAGACTTTTCCAAATGCCTTCGGGAAAAATAACAATAATAATGTGGTTTTACCATATTGGGTTTTTAAGGTGAACATGCTAATCATCTAAACTGGAGGTGCATTGTTCAGCCAATGGACCTTCATATATATATATATATATATATATATATATATATGTTATCCCTCTATTTTCTGCATGGAAAAAATAAGATCTGAATCAAGTCAGTGATGAAAAGATATGATAAAATGCCCTTTACTGCGTCCTTGGACAGACGTGTCTCAGATGAGGGAGAGAGAGAGAGAGAGAGAGAGAGAGAGAGAGAGAGAGAGCAGGTAATCTGTCCCTGTGTCCCCTGCCTTATTCCTATCATTCATCCATTGAAGACTGTATTAATGAAAAATGTCAACTGTCTGCGAAACAGACAGCAAGAGACAATTAAATGAATATTTAGAAGAATTGATGAATAGTCTTTGGACAGACAAAGGGAAATGCTGTAAAATAAACAGTCAGAATAATGACTGTTTCCTTCCTTCATTCCTTCTTTGAGCTTGGTTGAGCCATTTGATGGCAAATCCGCACTCTTACCAGAAAACACTTGACAAGCTGCTGCCCCACATTCCCACTTGTCAGCGTCTCACTAGAACAACATGTTGTTCAAACTGCCCTCATTGCTCTGCACACCAGGTAAATCACCTGCGCAGGTATGTCGCCCCAGTCGTGCTCAGCCAAGTCTGGTCATGAGACTCCACTGTGGCTCACATGAGCTTTCCATTAGTTGACAGACATGCTTTCCTCTCACCTGTAATAACAATCGTGTGCACACACTCACACCCTGTTGTTGGCTGCATATTAATGTAGAAAAATTAAAGTAGGGAGAGAGACAAAATGTTCTTTGCAGCAGCGAAATTAGGTTAAATTGATGTCAACAGACTGGGAGGAAAACAAAGTCACACGCATGAGGTTATACGTATTAGTCAGTATCCGCCCTGTAAACCAGTTTCTTTCGGGCACATTCTGTTCTCACATCACACCACAAATCTCATTCCAAATCACATTCCAGTCATGAGATGTGAACGTCAAGTGTGTGGGTGTCAGGTGACTCAACCCTGATGCAATGGGCACCCGCCCGAGGTGAGTCCCATTCCCTCAATAGCAGACATTCATAATTAAAGAACAATCATATCACTTATGCCACTTCATGTGTGTGTGGTGACTCCAGTTATGTCTTGAAGCAGCTTCATCGGTGGCCAAAGCACTTCTACAGAAGGACGTCACAGATGCAAATAAGCAGACCTGTTGTTTTTATCTAACAGCTAACTAATACAATTAGATGTTAAAGCGAAACAATGTAGGATTTTCAAATAAACCTTCCAAGATTATTTTTGGTGCCTTTCCACCACACAGACCCGACACAGCTCGACTCTGCATGTTTTTTTTTTGCTTTACCTGGTACTTTTTTTACGACCTGCTCTGGCGGGATTCCAAGCGAGCTGAGCCGATACTATATGTGATTCACAAGCGTGACGTCCGACACAAGAATCAAACCGAACAATGTCGAACTGTAGATCAGTTAGAAAGACTTAAAAATCCTAAAAGCGTGCGTTAATCTCCAACATTTAGCAAAGAAACGTCTCACAACCGCTTCCTTCGTATTTCAGTCACTGTGTCAGACGGAGTCTGTGCTCCGGTCATGGATGGTTGAATGATTCTGTGAACAAATCTTTTTAATGAACTGATTCTAATGATTCAGTTACACTGAAAACAACTGCTTTACAAGTCACTAGTTTGTGTGTGTCGTGTGTAAAACAAAGACATGGCAGTCTCATGCAGCCGTGCAACGATGACTCCGGGGTACTATAGTAACGAAAAACCATACCAAACTCTGTAGAGACGAGCCGTGCTGGGACTATGTAGTGAAAAAGCGCTATTTGATCGTACATCAACCTATAACAGGGCGAATGGCACCTCTGTCAAAGCCTGAGCAGGTCTGCATCGCCTTTATTGGCACTACAGAACGTCTTATTTCGGCTCGATGTCTACAAAAAGAATTGCAGCATTCTACTTGATGGCATATTATGTCATAGTCAACAGAAGGACTGAAAATACCTTCATTGCCCTTGTTTGCCTTTTCTTTCAAGACTGGTGACTGTTCTTGTTTTTCTTCACACCACAGAGACACACACACACACACCCTGAGCTGCCAGTTGCTCCTCCCTTTAAGGACGCTGATTAGTCCCAACTATTGTGATTCTGGATCACACGCAAAACAACTTGGTGAATTTGGAAAGATGGATTCTTGCTTGCAACAAATCCCCTTGCAAGGTTAATGGAACGTAGGGGGCAGAAGGTCACAGTGGTGGATGACAGTTACTGTTGGTTTTTATTATCCGCAGCTCTTCGCTATCACATAAATCATACCCTAGCCGTTTGCCATAACCGTGATTTCCCTCTAACTTAGACTACATTTGTTGTCATATACGGACAAGGTTGTTATTACAATCCTCTGTCATCAACCTTGAAAATTCAGTTGCAAGTCCTTTGTGAATAATCCAAGAGCAAGTCGAGAGGCTCAACTCCACACCCTAAGAAGTGATGAAAGTACAGCAGTTGCTTTGAGCTGTCAACACATTAATGTCCCATGTAAAGTAAGACAATGAGCGAGCGAGCGAGTCTTCACGGACTGCGTGTTGCAGTTGCTGCTCCTGTTTTAGCTGAGTGAGCACAGTGATGAGCGTCCGCCAGTGAGCCATTGTAATTGGTTCTCTGCTCTACAGTTCTTTCCCTCTGTGTCCTCTGCTCAGCACTGCAGCGTTGTCAGTCCCACGGGGAGTTGTTTCATGGCCGCAGTCCATCCTACACACACCAGCACACACCGGTCTGTGCTCCTATTCCTTCTTGAACGCTGCGTTGACTTTCACTCATGTGAACAGCCCTAACAATTATCCCCGACCTTCAGCATAACCAATTAGACGAACCACCATTCAAATCTTTGCCCTAAATTCAACCAGTTCCTCAGAAATGAGATTCTGCCTCATTAAGGACCAAGAACACAAACAACTTCACACAAAGGCACCGTATAGATGGCACATGAGGGTAACTTCTCACAGATCCTCCTTTTTACAAACTCCCACGCATCTCTCTCTCTCTCACACACACACACACACACACACACACACATCACATGGCAGTGAGTGGGGAGCTCATTATGAGATGATAGATTCACTGAGCTTGACTTTGCATCCTGGAACACACACTTACTTACTTTATACCTGTGATGTAGGCAAGTACACTTTTTTAGAGGTCCGGTGTGGAGGAATTAGTGACGTCTAAAGATGAAACTGTGGATTGTTACAAACAGAGGACTCCTCTGCTCATCCCTCGTTTTCCAAAGTGCTTATGGGAACTATACAGTGGCCTTCACCAACCAGAACATTCCCAGTTTCCCTTCATTTGCAATTTTCAAATGGCTGACTCTGTTATACAAGGCCCTTACATTTAGTACAACTTAAAAGGCTCATTCTAATGCCACAAAATACAATGATTATACACTTGTAGAGTCACACTTGTTGGTAGTATATGACATTTTTGCTAATAAATAGGGACAGGAATTGGTATCGGGTCAGTATCAGTATCGGTCCGATATTGGTCAAAATCTCTGGATTGGATCTCAGACACGGACAAATAAAAAAGTAAAATCTGATCACTATGGATCACTATGCACAGACTGTAAAAAAAAATCAGCAAAAGCATTTTAGCTGAGTCATGTTTGGGCCTTTTATTTCTTCTTTTTGGGAGAACACACAGTCGGTGAATTAAGTCTCTGAAATGACTCAGCACAAATGTGTTGTCAACAGCTTCATAGTTCATAAATGGTCTAAAATTATTGCATCGGACTAATATCGGTATCGGTAGTTACTCGAGTTTGTGATATCAGTATCTGTAGTTACTCGAGTTTGTGATATCAGTATCGGAAGTTACTCGAGTTTGTGATATCAGTATCTGTAGTTACTCGAGTTTGTGATATCAGTATCGGAAGTTACTCGAGTTTGTGATATCAGTATCGGAATTGGACAGAGCAAAGTGGTATCGTCCCATCCTCATAAACCCTCATAAAGACATTGAATCTTTATTCTGGTGAATCAGGAAACTGTGTGCACAGTAGAGTTCCAGTTTTCAGCGTGCGAGACAACTTACTTTTCCCTTGCGCTCTGCTGCAGCCTGTGGAGGCAGATCGAGTATATGGTTCATTTATGAAAGCGACTCAAAGTCACAACCAGCTAGCTTTAGACGGTGAAAGCCGGTGAGGGAAGACAGTGGGTGCGAAATGCATCCCAGAGAACAACCTTTGCACAACTGACAGATTAGGAATGCAGTCAGAGACACATGGTGTCAAATATTTGGGGAATAGCTCCCAGAGATGGGTTCACCTTTGGAATCTACAGTCAGCCTGTCCCTGCCAGAGCAGACTTAACCTTGGTGAGACAGTGAGCTGTGACCCAGCGCTTCCGAGCAAACAAGTCGAGCTGAGGACAGTGCAAATCAATTTTGTTTGGTTTCAGAGGCAGGTCAGAGGCCACAGGCAAAAGTAGAAAGTTGTAAAAAAAAAAAAAGAAGAAACAATCTCTTTTCATTATGTCCTCATTTGCAAAGGAAATTTGCTGAAAATGAACATTTTTGACTGTTCAGCAGTTTTATTGGTCTTTCTTTGGCCCATAAAGCATAAAGATTGTTCAGTGCCACGCTGGGATTTGACTTTTGGCAGCATATACAGAAGAGACGACAAAGAACAGATGTTTTGCAGTGTTGGATTCATATTCATTGTAATCTTCGATGCTGCACTGCATTTTTTGCCAAAATCAGGGGCCAATTTTTCTCTTTGCAATAGAACTGAAAAATAGTGGGTTTTTTTGGTAAATATATAATGTATGAAGTGCAAATAATGCCTGACCATCCCAGAAACATTATACATGCTCACTTGGCTTCATAAAGGATCTTTCTTAGTCTCCGGTGATTTCTGATTATTCTGGGTAAACGTGTAATTAAACGTTAGAAACACAAAGCAACGCATCTCATGTCAGTCATCAAACTTTTTTTTGAGGAGGGAGGTTGGGCATGTATATGACACTTCACTGAAGAGAATCCATAATTTATTGACTTTTAGATCATTCTGGCAATTCTCTGAACCATTTAAGAAACTTTGCCATTAATTATTTATTGGCTGCATTTGAATTAACAAGAGCAGCAGAGAATCTTTGCAGCCTTTAGGGAGATCACAGAATAATTTATGTGCTCTCGCTCGCTCTCTTTCTCTCTCTCTCTCTCTCTCTCTCTCTCTCTATATATATATATATGTGAGCGAGGAGCTCAGTTACGTAAGAGTGCTACTTCTGCCAGATAATGTAAAAGCTCCCAGGACCCATAACTTTATGGGAAAACTAGTTTTCTTTACTTTTCTGACTCGATTGAAGCAAATGACTTAAATGCCTTAACAGAGGCTGTCTCCCTTTATTTATTTATATATATTTTACAAGAGCGCGTCGTGTACTATAAAATCAATTCACGTGGCAGGCGTCAAAATAAAAAGAGAAAGAATGAGAATGTAAAATGAAATAAATAACGAAATGAAATAAAGTGTTGGTAGCATCAGCGCTGGTGCCGTCAGCCATTCAATTGTACAACACAACACCCACAGACTCTGAATCAAATCCAATCCCAAAAGACAGATTTTGCACATATTGCAAAAAAAAAACAACACATACACTGTCACCTTTAAATATTATTTATATTGCACAGCATATATTATTGTGGTATAGCTCCTTTATATCTTGTAATATTTTGCTGCACGGCTATCCTTTGTGCTGCTGTGTCAATTTGAATTCCCCTGATGAGGGATTAATAAAAGTCCGTCTTATTCTTAGGAGTAAATATGCACATTTTCTTTACCTGCGTTGGAAAATTGCCGGCCGCCCTCAGGTTTAATGCAGCTGGGTGCAAAGCTGATTTCACCAATCACTGTTCCATCACTGCTGAGTCACTGTTGATTGGGCCTCTGACTGATCCTGATTACAGTGAATACTGCACAGTCATTAAATCTCCTTTTTAGGAGAGTTGCACTCATCTCCACATGACACAGGAGCAAACCGGCTCGCTTGCTGTGTTTCATTTCTGCAGAATGCTTGGTAGCATAACTGCAGTATAGTCTCAGGAGTTAGTACAAATATTATCCTACAATGTGTGTTTTTCCTTATATTTTACTTTACAAATGCTAACAGGGCAAACACAGCGGAGAAATAATGTTTAACTTATAGGAATAGTAGCCGATTACGCAGATCCAAAGACTATTTGTCATCGTAATTTAACTTTGTTTATGCTGAATTGATAATATAAGATCAGATTGTTTTGATGAAATGAAAAAAAAACATGTCAGTTATGATTGAAGTCACTTTCTGACATGGGCACATCAGCTTTTAATTGAGACAGATGAAAAGACAGATATTCAAGAGTTCCTTTTTTTGTCTTAATATTTCATATATATTATCTAATATGAATTTATTTTGGTTGCCCCATTTATTGAGCATGCAGGTGCAGATTACACACACTGTAATCTGTGAGTCAGACAGATTTAGGGTGTCGAGAGTAGAGAGAAAGGTCAAAGGTAGATTGAAGGAGCAAGAGAAAGAGAGAGAGAGAGAGTGGAGAGGGAGGAGCCACCATCGACTGCAGTAGAGAAATGAGTGAGTGAGTAAAAATGGGGAGGGCAGAGTGATGATGAGGGACAGTGAGGGAGCCAGAGAAAGGAAGAGAGAGATGGAAGGAGAGAAGACGGGAGGCGGAGGCTGCATCTGCTCTGCAGAGCCTTTCATTGATAAAGTAGCGCTGGTGTGAGGACTGCAGCTGGACACATCACACACACACATTCTCTGTGTTTGTTTACAGGTTGACACCATAGCAGCTGCAACAGTGCATCCACTCACAGTGCACTCCAAACTGCTGTGCTAATGACAACCCCCCCTCCACACACACACACACACACACACACACACAGGCAACAATCTCTGAGTGACTTGCTCTTATTGACCCGGACAACAACAACAACAACAACAACAACAACAACAACAACAACAACTTCTCAGACTTCATGTTTTGACATGTGGTCATGTTTCAGTGAAAGCTAGGACGGTGACACCTGTAACTGAGGAGCGACGGTTGGTGCATCTGGTCCGGGATCAGTTTCCGGACGAGTCCCTGGATAAAGAGCAGGCTGCAGCAGGATCAGCGGACACCATCTCACCTCACCAGCATAAAGGTACAGATGGAAGGGAGCATGTGTGCATGCGGTGCATGTACATCCTTGAGAATGATCCCTTTTGGTTTTGCACGCACTTTTGACAAATACTTGGACACATTGTGCCTAAAGGAATATGCTTACTCGTGTGTAGATCAACTTAACATGCACCAAAGTGTTTACAGAGATGCCTTGTGGGTGCAGCTGTAAACAGAGCTGTTTCCTGCATCTTCACAGCAACAGGAGCAGCAAACTTTCCCCCCATCCTCCTCCTCTCTCTCTCTCTTTCTCTCTCTGTGTGCATATTTTAATGTGCACCTTACATTTATATCCTGACACCTAGTTGTTAATCTTATTCTTATAGCAGCATCCTGCCTCTCTCCCTCATATGTTGGTCCATCTGCCTCCTCCACCTCCACCTCCTCTTGCTCTCTTCCTCGCATCCTCTTTTTTTTCCTCTCTCTCTCCCTCTCTCTCTCTCTCTGTCTCTCTCATTCGCTTTCCCGCACTCATCTCTGCGATAGCTGCAACGCTGTCCTCATGCCTTATTAGACAGCTCTCCCTCTGTCTTATTTATCATCCCTGCCAAGCTGTCCGTCACCCTGGGATCTACAGAGGCAAGCGGGGTGCCGGTGTCGGCCATGAAGCTGGTAAATGGGGGAGGAGGAGGAGGTAGCGGAGGAGGTGGAGGAGTTGGTGGAGGGGGAGAAAAGACTGCCTTTTCCTTCAAGAAGTGCTCAGCTTTCCAGTTTGTCAAGAGAAAGGTAAGTTTGAACCAGACACACACACAAACACACACACACTGCATTGACTTCCTTTCATTTGGACAGCTCAAAACAAAGCATCATCCCTAATCTTAATCATAACCAGTTAATGCCTTACCCTCGCCTTAACCTAACTACAATTCACAATTCAAATCTTAGCCCTAAACTCAACCAGTTGCTCAGGTTCTGCCTCATTAGGACCAGGTTTTGATCTCCATGAGGACTACTGGTCAGTGTTTATACCAGAAAAGGTCCTAAAGACCAAAGAGGGAACAAATAAAAGAGTAAACACACGCACACACAATGCGTGGTGTTCCCTTTCTTTTCCTCAGTGTGTGTATGTGTGTGTGTGTGTGTGTGTGTGTGTGTGTGTGGTGTGTGCGTGTGTGTGTGTGTGTGTGCGCCAGGGATGATGTCATCGTGGAAGCTGCGCGAACCAGCTGCAAGCTTTGGCTCCCTGCATGTGTATCTGTGCATGTCTGTTCTCTAAAACACCAAACAAGCATCGCAGAACCTACAAGTGTCTGTTCTGTAGAAACCGTGTGACATCATTTGAGGTTCAGCATCCACTCGGCCCCATTCTGCTTCAACCACTATCATTTCCTGGGAGATGTTAGTGGTTTGCATTCAGTTTCCTCCTTGGTTTGGTGCGTTTGTGCGCAGCAATATAATGATTAATAAAAATAGCTGAGTCGTAAAAAGGTATTTGCTCTAGAATAAAATGTGATTGCTCAAACTATTCTTCAGTACTTCACGCAGGGAGAATCCACTACTACAGCTGCAGAGGTTTCAAAGAGCATGTATCAACATTCATGACAGCTACATCATACGTTTAATATTACAGTTATTGGACAGTTTATTTATCTGACAGAGTTGCGGTCAAATTAAGAAACTCCACACCACAGGAGCTGGTAAAGAGGCACAACACGTTGTTGATGATCACATTACGTCTCTGACTGTGAGCCCTCGGGCTGTTTTCAGGCAAAGAAAGGAACTCATTAAGCCTTATTATTGACTCACTCACTTTCTAACAACCTATCAAGGCTGCAGTGAGACATGTTTTCAGTTCACATTGGATTCCCTACTTTTTAACGAGACATACAAATAGAGGAGCAACAAAGGAGTGAATCATGTACGCGTTGCAGGAGGATCATGGCTGTTTCTCAGCCAAGCACCTCGAGGTTGTCTTTGATCATCATCTAATTATAAAATCAATATATGAAATATTAACAAAGGCAAAAGTCCTATATGTTTTCCAGATGTTTGGGTTTTAAGTGCGCTAATGTGTAGTGTCTTGAGAGATAAAGAGGAACAAGTGTCTTTTTGAGTCCCTCGTGTATTAGTTGGGGAGAGAAAGAGACAGTTGGACGTGTGAGCTTCAGTGTCATTTATAATAAAATCCATGTCAGGGTCTGTTACACTCACTCAACAACATGTTCAACTTCAAACCCGAGTCCAATCACAAGAAAGCACAGAACAGCACGACTACAGGGAGCAACACAGAGGGAATGAGTAACATTACCTCGTACAGCTTGTGGAGGAGTGGTGGATTGATGCGTTCACTCACTAATAACCACATCGGCTCTGAGGATTTACCGGAACGTTATTATTTTGTTTACACACAGGGACAGTGTAATAAAATAAATACAGATTCAAATTGACACCACATATTTGTCCTTGGGGAATGGGATAAAAAACAACAACAAATTGATAAAAGTATTTTTTATTTTACAAACTTACTGAGAGAACTTGCACAAGTGAGTTCCCAGACCACTAAATAAAGTGAGTTGAATTGAAGCGATATTCTAATGCACTGTAAATATTTCCTCACTATCACCATATGTTGTTCTTCACACTATGGTTTGTCTGAGGTGTTGTGTTCATCACAGATGGTGTACAGTATGCTGTGGATCTCTGATGACTCGAATGGTGAATATGGACAGATTGTGAACACCCACACACACACACACACACACAGGCACATTCATTTCACTATTCCATAAATCGGGGGTCTCTCCGATGCGTAGCCCCCCAGCCAAAGATTCCGCCCCCTTTTAACGCTAACTGATTATTTGCCAACTAGTTGTCAATCAAACAATCATTCAAACTATTTTCACGAAAAAATGGGCAACAGAGTTTTGTTTCGCGAGTGTTAACGACAAGTAGCCACATACAGTGATACAGTGACATGGGGGCAGATAATAACGTAATAAAGTGAGAAGTGGATAAGCCATTAATATTTTAATTTAATAGAGATATACTAGAAAAAAATACATACAGAAAGACAAAATGCACATCTATCTATCTATCATCCATCCATCCATCCATCCATCCATCCGATTGCTATTCTGATATAAATCCTGCTTTCCCTCCCAACAGAGCACCACACACATACTTCAGTAAATCAGAGTAAATGGCTGCTGCTGTTTGAGGTTTATTCGTCCCTCTATTTGTGTCTAAATCAGTCTAATCACATAATGGGGAGAGCCGGGGTCCAGGCTGAGCTCTGTTTCATATAAATGAGTATGGGAAATGACGGAAGGAAGTATAAAATCAATGGCTCGGCGAGTGTGTTTGTTTTCGTCTGGGTATTGAGACTGTGTATTGGATTAGAAGCTACACATGAATAATTGCAAATGAAACAGTGAACATGTCGTCGTACCTCAAACTCGGCGCAGACCCTGTTAAATTGAATCACCGGTGTATAAGTGTAGCTCTGCCTGGAATTTTAAAGTGGGTCAAAAGAAAGACGGCACATTGCTGCTGCTGCTGCTGCTGAGAGCACAGCATGACTGTTGTGCGGGAGGTGAATGAGTGTGAAGCCTCAGATGACACATGTCATCAGTGTCATTGCTCAGGAGACACAAGTAAGGCAGTGTGACAGTGCACTGTTTGATCTAGCATCACATTTCTTTGTTCTTGGAATCTAAGGACACATTATTTATTTTTTTAATCTTATTTGATATAATGTCAATCACACATGCACTCGGTTCATGTTGACTGGGAATAAACGTGTGTTTTCCTTTTTTCGTGTGTGTGTTAGTGGATGTTTGTGTCAGGCTTGTTACTGTTTTCACCTGCTGGAGCATTTGGAGGTGTTTTTCAGAAGATGGGACAGGCCGTGACATGTTGTCAGGATACCCTTTGACTTAATCTGTGTGTGTACATGTCTTTAAGAGGTTAGCAGGTCTTCACAACTTTAAAGAACTTCTGGAAGGTCAGTTTTTAGGGTTAGAATTAACTTTAGTTACGGTAAGGGACTACAGAATTATGTCTCTGTGTGAGACAAGTGTGTGTGTGTGTGTGTGTGTGTGTGTGTGTGTGTGTGTCATAGCTGTCTGGACTACTGGTCCCATGGTGTGTGTTTGTTAAATTCCCATCTTGCGCAGCAGGATAGATTTCCACAAAGGGCCTCTTATGAAAATGTGTCTCCGTCCCTGACGCTCTCTCCTCTCGTTTCTCATGTGTCACTTTTTCTGTCTCCTCTCCGTGTTCACCACCTCTACCCCAAGTGCCCCCCCCCCCCCCCCCCCCCCTCCCACACACATACCTGCTATGTTGTTATCGTCACTACAGAGTAGGGAGTGAAGGGAACTCTGAGTCACGGGAGCAGCGATATGTCCACACATCGGGGCTTTGCGTGTATGCTGGTTTCTGGTTAGATGGTGTGAACACCTGTTAGTAACAAGATCGAAGAAGTGCTTACTGTGTGATGATCAATAATTATACCAAATATATCGATCGACCTCTGGAGAGAAGTGTTGACAAAAGCTAATAAATCTCAGTCAAGCTTATTTGCCGTTTGTGTGCCCTCAGCGTTTTACTGTGTCACCATTGTGCGACACAGTGTGTGTGCACATACATTGTGTGTCATTCTGCATGTGTTCCCACTCTGATTCATGTGCTCAAAGTGTCAAAGCGCAGATGCAGCGCGCTCCTCTTTGAAGCCCTTGTGTGTGTGTTTGTGTGTGTCATTTGGGCTGACAGGCATTGGGGATAACAAAAATCCTCCTCCTTCTCTGATCAAAGGTTGCAGATGGCACGGTTGACAGTTTACTGTATGTGCATGTGAGTGTGCATTTGTGTGTGATCATGAATAAATACATGTGTGCATAAGGAAACAAAGCAGAGATGAGATCAAACCTTTTTTTTATGATTTTCTTCATCGATTTTGACCTAATATCTGTTTCCCACGCAGGTACGAAGATGGATGCGGAACCCCAAGGTGAGCGTGGAGAAAGCCCAGGGGAAAGGCCTCCTCTGTCCATGTCCAAAGTGTCCACTGGCTGAGGACCTGTGGTACACGCACATCCCCTCGCCATATGGCTGCTGTCACTACACTGGCCAGCAGGGCGGCCAATACTACCACCATGAGCCGTGCTCGCCGTGTCCAGCCAGTGGCCAAACGGGCGGCCATGATAAAAGCAAGGGCTGTAAGGTAAAGAGAATGTGTGTGTGTGTGTGTGTCAATGACTACTGTGTGTTTGGAAAACATTAGGAAAATGTCTTCGCATGAAATGAATCATCACATAACAGGTTAACCACCGCCAGTAATAAGTAAATCTCCTTACTTTTGTCTTCTATAGTAAACATACAAATCTTAGTGATGAATAAAAACCGATTGAGGAGAATATGACCATATATAATCAGTGAATCTACTAGCACACTCCATAACAACACTTAAGTCATTCCACAGGCCTCCCTCTGTTTACCCATTAGTGCTCAGTGAAGAAAAATAAATTAGGTGCAAACATGACTCCAGACACGGTCTCTCTTCTCTCTCTAAGCTGTTCCTCACTTTTATTCTGTAACATAAACAGTAAAGCCTCTGGGGCTGTTCTCAAAGACCCTCACTGTGCCGCTCACCATGATGCTTCTGCAGGAGGCAGATCATCGACAGAGAGTAAGAATTATTTTTAAGTTGATTTTTCACTTGGAAGTGGAAGTCAGGTCTCATGGATATACAGATATACACACATACTCTGTCGTCCTTGGTTATGCAACTGCAAAAGCTGTCCCACTCCTTATCAATCATCAATTCATTGTCCCTCTTGTGTGTGTGTTAGTTTGTTTACCCAGTCCCAATCTAGCCTCAGGAGAGAATGAGTCATTGCCGTCCCAGCAAGGCGATGCTGTGTGTTTGCATGTGAGCGTGTGCAACACTGTGCAACACTGAGCTGTGTAGGAATATGAAGCAGACAGGACAGTGTAGTTTCTCATTACTCTAGTCTTTTTCCCAGCAGTCCTTCAGTTTTTATCCCATTTTGTTTCATTTTGGTCTCTGGTTTGCTTCCAGGCTGCTCTGCCTCACTCTCTATCTCTCCATCAATTCCACCTCTTGCCCTCATGGCCAATAGATCTGTTACTAATCTTACATTGGAGAAGACCCGTGTGCGTGTGTGTGTGTGTACTGAAATAATGGACATTGTGGTGCGGTGGGAGCAGGCTTGGTTCTTTAAAGAGGAGGGGGATGTCAATAACAATCCACTGTGGAGTTCAACAGGTTTTTAACCTGTAGTACCTTTCCATATCTCACATGTGAGCCAAGACTCAATTAATGATTGAAATGAAAAGTAACTCGATCACTGCACCAAAACCTTATCATGGGCTGAAATACAAATTCTTCCCGTATTTGATTTGTTTGTTTTTTTAGTGTTGCTAAATATTCCATGACAAAGTTCACCACTTAGACGTCACCGGGCTGCACTGTTCCCCACATTATGTGCCATGTCTTGGCACACTGTGTCCAAACACTGCACAACTCAGGCCCACAACGTTGATTTGTTATGCCCTCGGCGAGCGTGACGCTTGTTCAGCACATGGAGCAGTAACAGAAACATTTACCCTCACACACCAAAGACTAGACAAAGGCATGCAAATGAGCATCACTGTGAAATCTGTCAGCCCATCAAAGGGAAACCACATCAAAAAAGATGCTGTCTAGCTCTTTACACTGTTTGAATCCATAGACATCTATATTTATATTATAGGTAACTGATTGTTTCATTCATTTCTTCTGTTTTACATACAGTTTGCTTTTCAAAAATCACCTTAAATAATATATTTAAATGCTTGTTTGTTGATTGAAAGCTGGAATACAAACATCTTCAGGAAAGATGGAGGATAAGTCACTGAATCAAGAAGTGAGATGAAGCTCATGATCATTTCAAGTATACTTTCAAACCCAGACTGACATGAAAGCTTCTCACATGTTGCTCTTTAGTCTCTCCTTTTTATGTTGTGTTTAGTGTTTAGATGTATGCGATGTTGCCTTAAGTGCCCCTGTATTATTGTCGAGTATTCAGCTTTGGAACTGCTTACTGTAGCTTTTCCACTTTACACCCACTGTAACCAGCCGCTTCTTTGTGAGCAACTGCTAATCTGTACTTGGCAGCAAAAGGCTGTTGCAGTTGTTTGCTGCCAGAGGAGCTGCATCTAAACCACAAACCCAAACCCATAAATAATATATGAAGTCTGCAATATTTGAATTAATATTCGGAGATTTGTCGTACACACTTGTGTGTTGTACCCCCATAACCCCACCCCTCCAAAAAAAGCCCTGACAGATCGCTTTCCTCGTCCACTGCCTGATTAAAAATCTATCACAGCACCTTTCTTTCTTTCTTTTGCTCAACCTTGACCCAGTGTTTTGCATATCCTGCACCCTGGTGCCAAGCCTTTCAGAGCCAAACCTTAACGTAGGCCTGTATTTACTGAGTTGTTTGGCACTGATCTATTATATTATGAAAAGGGTGTAGTAGTAGTATTATTATTATTGTTGTTGTCGATGTCACCTGCATTTTTTTCTTCATGGGTACATGATGTCGGAGGACATAATGAACCAGGGAAAGATTGGTTTACTGTTAAGCAGAGGGGGGAAAAAAATGGGTGTTTTTGTATGGAAAACATACACAGAATAAAGAAAATAATAGCTGGAATTTAGAAATGGAGAAATGACTGTGCTGGGGATGAGGGCATAAAGAGAGGGAGAGAGAGATGTGAAGAGCTGAGAGGACAGTTTTATTAGAAGATAGAGGTGATGAGGTGAGAGCATCTGCCCCGGTGTCTGCGCGTGAACAGAAATCAAAGCATATAAATCCTCTTGATAAGGACGTCCTGTACTTTAACATGTACCCACCAGCAGACTCTCTCTCGTACACACACACACACACACACACACACACATAACACCATGCCTGTACTGTCCTCGAGAAATGAAAACCTTTGCTGACTTCTCGTTGTCCTGCCATACTATCTCTTGTCATAATCTCTTTTTTAACCCACAATCACACATCTCACAAACCACAGCAAAGTAAATAGTTTGTACCTGGAGTTACCAAATGGACAACCAGTGCTTTATTTTACATACTACGTCATACTATGTCCTGATAACTGCGGTGCTTTTTCAGCATCAGACATATTACCCCGGAAGGGTCGTCATCTATCACAATGCTGACATATAGAGACAAAAACCAATCACACCTACAGACAATTTAATCTCACGTTTTTGGACTGTGGGAAGCAAAAACCCACTCAGACGCAAACTCAGTACCGTCTTGCTGTGGGTTGCAAACTGCCCCTTCACTGTGCTGTTATTAAGAAAACACCACCAACAAAAACAGGAAGGTTCCTAAAGGATCTCAGTGGGATTGCAAAGGCCAACACTGTGGTTTTTAATGTGTATTCTTTTCTTTATCTGTTGTGAGGACTCATCTGCTCTCAGTTGGGAAACTGTTGTTTCCATGATTTGGTGATTTGGAAGATATAAACGAAGGTTTAGAGCCGTAAACAGCACGTCATGTGGTTACAGTGAGATTTTGTTTTTCTTTTCTTTGGACGTCTCCCTCCGTACGGGTCGTTACAGCAGATTGTCTGCTTTTTTTTTCAGTGATCCAGTGAAATTTAATCTGGCAGAGATGTTATTTATCCAGGCTTGGCACCAGCACTGTACTGGATGTGCCCGCCCACGACTGGGGTCAATTTAAAGCGTCCAATTAAGCCAATCAATGGATAGCAATGGGGATGGAGCACCTTGCTGTTGGGATTCGAACCTACAAGCCAAGTTCCCTTTCCACTATAGGCCATGTTGCTGCCCTGGTTACAGTGAGACAAGTAAGAAGTGTCAATCTCACGGAATCTAAACTTTAGTTTATTAAGTCTGTATGGCCAGATTTGGCTGAACTATGACTCAGGAGAAGAAAGACATGGGCGCAATGAGGGAAGTGTGTGTGTGTGTGTGTGTATGTGTCACAGGCGCCGCTCAAACTCCACCTGCTGACCGTGTTGATTACACTGCTAAATAAGCTGATGAATCTGCAAATATTAACTTTCTTATTGTTAGAACACCTGCGTCACTCACCTTGCCTCACCTGCAGCAGCGTTTCTTCCTCTGCTCTGCACTCACGGACTCATACAGTTTTAAAATGAATCCCTTCTTAATTGCAACTTGTCATTCGAACTTTCATCCTAGTATAGGAACCCAACTAAATATTATATAAGCTCAGAGCCATTATATAAGCTGCTTACAGGCATTTTTCCATTTCCTTATAGTCCGGTCAGGTGATAGTGTTAATCAGTATGTGTTTCCAGTATTTGTTGAAACCTTAAGTCATGATAGACTGCCTCTCTCTCTCGCTCTCTCTCTCTGGCTGTTTGTGTTCTCGGTTTAAAACTAATTCATGCTGGAGAAAAACAGCTAGAGGTGAGAGAAGGAAGGGAAGGGTGAAGGTTGTGGGTTAAGAAAAACATCTAAGGAGATGGGAGTAACTAAGTGTATCCAACAGTGATCTTCTTTTTTTTTCTGCATTCTTTGAAAACGTGGCCGACTATTGATTAGATCTCAGATCAAAGTGGTGGTATAAAGTGAAAAGAAAGAAACACAGCATCTAGGAATTCGCCAAGCTGCAGGAAAAAAAAGAAAAACCTCTTACCTCATCTGTCCAAAAGTTTAAACTCGTCTTGTTAATGTTTCGTTAGAGTCGGGAGGAGTTGAAGTATGATTATTCTGCACCTTCGACCTGGCAGTAAGAGACGCCAGGTCAGAACATCAGTGGGTCACTGGGGTTTTAATCGTTTTTTACACTATTCTGATCTCTGCAAATGATGATCTGTGGCAAATCCACCTTAATGTCAAGGCCCTGCACCCAAAAGCTCTGACTGAGTTGGTGAATGAGACCATGAAGAGGCTTCTTTCATTCAAAGATCCTCTCAAGTGACCGGTCAGGCAGACTTTACTGTAAAAAAAAGAAGAAGAAGACATAATTGCACCTTACTGTGACTGTATATCATTTTTAACATTTCCTTCTGTTACGGTACATTAGGTTTCCTCTGCAATGTTCCGTAGAGATTACATTAAATGCTGGACTCTGCACTTTTCCTGAAGTAGCTGTCACCTCTTAATAGAGCTAATGGTTAATTTCTTGTCCGTCATAGTCAAAGGTCACCGCGCTACAGTACGGGTGACCTTTTACTGGCATTGACGTATTCAAGACAAGCCGTGAACTCTGGACCGCAGGAAACTCCCACACATTTGCGACTGTAGACAGTAAATGAAAGCGGAGGAGAAAAAAAAAAAATAAGATCAGCACATTTTTGTTTTCATAAACACTCACATCTCACACATTACAAACTATATTACATACTCCACTCCAAAGTTCTGCAATCTACAAAGTGACAACATCTCTCTCTCTCTCCCTCTATTGCAGGGTTAGTGGTGGCCTGAATTTTATAATAAGTGATATTTTTTGTCAGTACTGATCAATGATTTCTTTATAACCTTTCAGTGTAATGTAAATTAAGTGATCTGAGTGAGAGATAGGCTCCAGCCTTTGTTAAAATCTGGCTGGTGACATGGAGACTTTGACCGATCACTTTGACCGAGTCTGAAGTCTAGCGATCATTATCAGTACAGTTAGAGAGATTTCCTCTTGTCATCCGTCAAGTGTGAAACGATCCAACGACCGTCGCACAGAGAGCAGCGAGCCGCGAAACATAAGCACTTTAACTCTCTGCAGATGAACTCAGCAAGCAAACATTTTTCCAGCAATCCTGCAGCGTCACATGTATGTACAGTATGTGTGTGTGTTCCTAATAAAGTGAACACTGGTGCCTCTGTGGGTCTTTCCCCTCCTCTTGCCACATAATAGATGTATCCTCTATGAATTACATTAAAGTCAAAGCAGTTCTTAACCAGCACTGGGAATAAAAGGAATTAAGATGAACAACCTACAAGATCCAATTATATTTAATACAAAGCGCACCGGGAGCCAAAATCCCTTTTCAGGTTGTTGGCTCGTCGCACCAACACCAGTGCTTCTCATTACAAACTCCTGCTCGTGCTCTTTAGAATAGTTTGACTCGAACTTCACAATTACCAGTGAGTGTTTGTACAAAGCCGGTTTCTCCATTGCAAACTTGATATTTTAGTGCCATCAGCACTTACAGACTCGCCTAATTTAAAATATCCAAACAGCAAATTTACATGAAGAAATGTGGAAAAAAAAGCTCAGCTACCGATTTTTCAGGTTGTACTTAGCAATGGAAAACTGCTAATCCTTAGCCGGGCTTTTGTTCCAAAGCCAATTACTCGGGCAGTGGAAGAATGTAGTCGCACTAATACACTTGGAAGTGCTTTTCTTGCAGTATCTTTCCTCTTTGCTCACAGTAATGCATACAGTACACATCCCAGAATGGCACAGTTGTTTTAATTGCAACTGTGGGTGCTTTTCCTCTGCCAAAAATGGATAAACGAGCATATAAAGGTACGACTTAAAACCTTGGCAGAGGTTTGCTAAATTATTTGTTGTTGTACAGCAACAACCACCAAATAAATACACACACACACACACACACCCTTCTTTGCATTGACTTTTTGCTGTTTTGGAAACAAAAGGGGACACCTTTGATTTTGAGTCTGATTCTATGGAATTTTTGGGAATTATATATTCCTATATCTAATCTGAGAACCCGATTAATCCCATCTTCCATGTTGAAGTGAATCCAAAAGACATCTGAATCTCAGCAGCACCACAACAACTCTGCTGTGTCACATTATTAGGGTTCGAGCAACAAGGTTGCAAGAAACCTATTGAAACTGGAAGGATTATTAGGGTTCGAGCAACAAGGTTGCAAGAAACCTATTGAAACTGAAAGGATTATTATTATTAGGGTTCGAGCAACAAGGTTGCAAGAACCCTATTGAAATGCAAAAGATTATTAGGGTTCGAGCAACAAGGTTGCAAGAACCCTATTGAAACTGGAAGGATTATTATTATTATTATTATTATTATTATTATTATTATTATTCTTATTATTCCTTAAAGTAAATCGCCTTTTTGAGGCCTTTCCCATACCCCAAAACTCACAGATTTTTGTGACCGCATCAATCGTGGTGTAAATTTACGTCTGAAAAAGGTTCGGGGAATGTGCGTCAAAAATTGAATGTGGGAGGGGCCAATAAGTGCGGCGCCACCTGTCCAAATTCACCATGACCAACACAATTATCGCACATTCACGAAATTCGGTACACATGTGTAGAAGGTCGGGATGAAGAAAAAATTACATTATGACCATGATCCAAACCCAACAGGAAATCCGCCATCTTGGGTTGATTGGCGATTTTTTGGCAATTTTGGCGAATTCGCAGCAATGGTATTTGAACTAACTCCTCCTAGAGTTTTCGTGCGATCACCTTCAAACTTGGTGAGGTCCCTGTGGACCAGTTGAGGAGCTCACGGTATCAAAAGTGTTTTCAAATGTCGCACGGCGCACGAGATAGGGGGCGGCAAAGTTCGTGATGATTCTGATGTTTCGCATCAGAAAAACAAAACTCTTATAACTTTGCGATGGAAGGTCCAATCCGAACCAAACTTGCTATGATTGATGATGGGCCATGGCTGAAGACGTCTATGAAAAAACGGTGAAGTTTGAAAACAGCGCCTCCTTGTGGTGAAAGAAAATACACAAAAAAAAAGTTTTTTTACGATTTCGGGAATAACTTTTACACAGATAATCGTACCGCACTCAAAATTGGTGACAACAGTCAAAACACATGGTAGATGATGCGTGATCAATATGACGACAAATCGTTTAACGGTGTTGCCATGGCAACGACGCAAAGTCGGATTTTTGGGACAAAAAATCAAACTGCTACAACTTCGTGAATCCTGGTCCGATCTGAACCAAACTTGCTAGGATTGATGATAGTCCGGCCCTAAAGACGTCTATATGAAAATATTAAATTTCGAAAACAGCGCCCCCTGGTGACAGCAGACAATATGACAGCTTGTATTTCAATTATCTCCTCCTAGAGCTTTTGTGCGATCACCTTCAAACTTGGTGAGATCAATGTGGACGAGTTGAGCATCAAAAGTTATCAAAAGCTTTTTAAAATATTGTATGGCGTACGAGATAGGGGGCGCCAAAATTGGAGATAATAATAATTTTTCATAACAGACAATGAAACTCTTATAACTTCGCGATGGAAGGTCTGATCCCAACCAAACTTGCTATAGTTGATGATGGTTAGTTGCTGAAGACGACTATGTTGCTGAAACGGTACATCTTGAAAACAGCGCCTCCTGGTGGTGGTAGAAAATTCTAAAAAAACAAACTGTTACAACTTTGCCAATCCTGGTCCGATCTGAACCAAACTTGCAAGGATTGATGACAGTCCGGCCCTGAACACGTCTATATGAAAATATTCATTTTGAAATACAGCGCCCCCTGGTGACAGCAGACAGAATTACATTTATAGTTTTGGATGCTGCTCCAACAGGGATTGTTGTATCCACTTGAAACATAGTATGTGGGACCCCAGACCCTTCCTCAACATGTCCGTAAAAGGTCACCTCCCTACAGGAAGTGGAACGCCCAAAACAGGAAGTAAAGTCTTACATTGTCCGATTGACACGAAACTGGATATGTGAGTTACGGGACCTTCCCTGAACATGTTTCCGGAGACGAACAGGAAGTCGGCCATTTTAAACAGGAAGTGCTCTCTAACTTTGCTGTACGTTGTCCGATTTGCACAAAACCTAATATGTGAGTTACGGGACCTTCCCTGAATATGTTTACGGAGACGCCGTTGACCGAACAGGAAGTCGGCCATTTTAAACAGGAAGTGCCTTCTAACTTTGCCGTACGTTGTCCGATCTGCACAAAACCTTATATGTGACACCAGGGACCTGTCCTGAGCATGTCCGTAAAAGGTCACCTCCCTACAGGAAGTGGAACGCCCGAAACAGGAAGTAAAGTCTTACATTGTCCGATTGACATGAAACTAGATATGTGAGTTACGGGACCTTCCCTGAACATGTTGCCGGAGACAAACAGGAAGTCGGCCATTTTAAACAGGAAGTGCCCTCTAACTTTGCCGTACGTTGTCCGATTTGCACGAAACCTTTTATGTGACACCAGGGACCTGTCCTGAGCATGTCTGCAAGAGATGACCTCCTAACAGGAAGTGGAATGTCCGAAACAGGAAGTAAACTCTAAGATTATCCGATCTGCACAAAACTTGATATGTAAGACAAGGGAAGTTCCCTGAACATGTTTACGGACATGCACTTGACCGAACAGGAAGTCTGCCATTTTAAACAGGAAGTGCCCTATAACTTTGCCATACATTGCCCGATCCCCCCCGAAATTTGGATCGACATGCGTGGGGACGCCGCTGAAAATAACTAGTACTGAAAATAACTAGTACTGAAAATAACTAGTACCGCGCGCGGTGAATGAACGGGTGAGAGCGCGAGGCACGCGGGGAGCCGTGGCACACGGCGACCCGCGTGGGTCGGCTCGAACCCGTTCAGAACCGCGCGCGGTACTAGTTATTATTATTATTATTATTATTATTATTCCTAAAAGTAAATCGCATTTTTGAGGCCTTTCCCATACCCCAAAACTCACAGATTTTTGTGACCGCATCAATCCTGGTGTAAATTTACGTCTGAAAGTCGTTCGGGGAAAATGCGTGGAAAATTGGAAGTGGGAGGGGCTAAAAAGTCACGCAAAAAACTTCTATTAGGTCAACTCATGTCGGGTTTAACGTACGTGAACGAAACTTGGTACACACGTTCATTAGGTGGGGACGGTCAAAAAAGTCGATGACGACTTTCCCGTGAAACCTACAGGAAGTCCGCCATCTTGGGTTGATTGGCCATTTTTGGGCGATTTTGGCGAATTCGCAGCAATGGTATTTGAACTATCTCCTCCTAGAGTTTTCGTGCGATCACCTTCAAACTTGGTGAGGTCCCTGTGGACCAGTTGAGGAGCTCACGGTATCAAAAGTTTTTTCAAATGTCGCACGGCGCACGAGATAGGGGGCGGCAAAGTTCGTGATGATTCTGATGTTTCGCATCAGAAAAACAAAACTCTTATAACTTTGCGATGGAAGGTCCAATCTGAACCAAACTTGCTATGATTGATGATGGGCCATGGCTGAAGACGTCTATGAAAAAACGGTGAAGTTTGAAAACAGCGCCTCCTTGTGGTGAAAGAAAATACACAAAAAAAAAGTTTTTTTACGATTTCGGGAATAACTTTTACACAGATAATCGTACCGCACTCAAAATTGGTGACAACAGTCAAAACACATGGTAGATGATGCGTGATCAATATGACGACAAATCGATTAACGGTGTTGCCATGGCAACGACGCAAAGTCGGATTTTTGGGACAAAAAATCAAACTGCTACAACTTCGTGAATCCTGGTCCGATCTGAACCAAACTTGCTAGGATTGATGATAGTCCGGCCCTAAAGACGTCTATATGAAAATATTCAATTTCGAAAACAGCGCCCCCTGGTGACAGCAGACAATATGACAGCTTGTATTTCAATTATCTCCTCCTAGAGCTTTTGTGCGATCACCTTCAAACTTGGTGAGATCAATGTGGACGAGTTGAGCATCAGAAGTTATCAAAAGCTTTTTAAAATATTGTATGGCGTACGAGATAGGGGGCGCCAAAATTGGAGATAATAATAATTTTTCAATACAGACAATGAAACTCTTATAACTTCGCGATGGAAGGTCTGATCCCAACCAAACTTGCTATAGTTGATGATGGTTAGTTGCTGAAGACGACTATGTTGCTGAAACGGTACATTTTGAAAACAGCACCTCCTGGTGGTGGTAGAAAATTCTAAAAAAACAAACTGTTACAACTTTGCCAATCCTGGTCCGATCTGAACCAAACTTGCAAGGATTGATGACAGTCCGGCCCTGAACACGTCTATATGAAAATATTAATTCTCAAATACAGCGCCCCCTGGTGACAGCAGACAGAATTACATTTATAGTTTTTGATGCTGCTCCAACAGGGATTGTTGTATCCACTTGAAACTTAGTATGTGGGACCCCAGACCCTTCCTCAACATGTCCGTAAAAGGTCACCTCCCTACAGGAAGTGGAACGCCCGAAACAGGAAGTAAAGTCTTAAATTGTCCGATTGACACGAAACTAGATATGTGAGTTACTGGACCTTCCCTGAACATGTTTACGGAGACGCCGTTGACCGAACAGGAAGTCGGCCATTTTAAACAGGAAGTGCCCTCTAACTTTGCCGTACGTTGTCCGATCTGCACAAAAACTTATATGTGACACCAGGGACCTGTCCTGAGCATGTCCGTAAAAGGTCACCTCCCTACAGGAAGTGGAACGCCCGAAACAGGAAGTAAAGTCTTACATTGTCCGATTGACACAAAACTAGATATGTGAGTTACAGGACCTTCCCTGAACATGTTTCCAGAGACGAACAGGAAGTTGGCCATTTTAAACAGGAAGTGCCCTCTAACTTTGCCGTACGTTGTCCGATTTGCACGAAACCTTATATGTGACACCAGGGACCTGTCCTGAGCATGTCGGCAAAAGATGACCTCCCAACAGGAAGTGGAATGACCGAAACAGGAAGTAAGTTCTAAGATTGTCCGATTTGAACAAAACTTGATATGTAAGACAAGGGAAGTTCCCTGAACACGTTTACGGACACGCACTTGACCGAACAGGAAGTCTGCCATTTTAAACAGGAAGTGCGCTATAACTTTGCCATGCGTTGCCCGATCCCCCTCGAAATTTGGAACGACATGCGCGGGGACGCCGCTGAAAATAACTAGTACTGAAAATAACTAGTACCGCGCGCGGTGAATGAACGGGTGAGAGCGCGAGGCACGCGGGGAGCCGTGGCACACGGCGACCCGTGTGGGTCGGCTCGAACCCGTTCAGAACCGCGCGCGGTACTAGTTATTATTATTATTCTTATTATTCCCCCAAATGAATTGCCTTTTTGAGGCCTTTCCCATACCCCAAAACTCACCAATTTTTGTGACCGCATCAATCCTGGTGTAAATTTACGTCTGAAAAAGGTTTGGGGAATGTGCGTCGAAAATTGAATGTGGGAGGGGCCAATAAGTGCGGTGCCACCTGTCCAAATTCACCATGACCAACACAAATATCGCACATGCACGAAATTCGGTACACATGTGTAGTGGGTCAGGATGAAGAAAAAATTACATTATGACCATGATCCAAACCCAACAGGAAATCCGCCATCTTGGGTTGATTGGCGATTTTTTGGCGATTTTGGCGAATTCGCAGCAATGGTATTTGAACTAACTCCTCCTAGAGTTTTCGTGCGATCACCTTCAAACTTGGTGAGGTCCCTGTGGACCAGTTGAGGAGCTCACGGTATCAAAAGTTTTTTCAAATGTCGCATGGCGCACGAGATAGGGGGCGGCAAAGTTCGTGATGATTCTGATGTTTCGCATCAGAAAAACAAAACTCTTATAACTTTGCGATGGAAGGTCCGATCCAAACCAAACTTGCTATGATTGATGCTGGGCCATGGCTGAAGACGTCTATGAAAAAACGGTGAAGTTTGAAAACAGCACCTCCTTGTGGTGAAAGAAAATACACCAAAAAAAAGTTTTTTTACAATTTCGGGAATAACTTTTACACAGATAATCGTACCGCACTCAAAATTGGTGACAACAGTCAAGACACATGGTAGATGATGCGTGATCAATATGACGACAAATCGTTTAACGGTGTTGCCATGGCAACGAGGCAAAGTCGGATTTTTGGGACAAAAAATCAAACTGCTACAACTTCGCGAATCCTGGTCCTATCTGAACCAAACTTGCTAGGATTGATGACAGTCCGGCCCTAAAGACGTCTATATGAAAATATCCAATTTCGAAAACAGCGCCCCCTGGTGACAGCAGACAATATGACAGCTTGTATTTCAATTATCTCCTCCTAGAGCTTTTGTGCGATCACCTTCAAACTTGGTGAGATCAATGTGGACGAGTTGAGCATCAAAAGTTATCAAAAGCTTTTTAAAATATTGTATGGCGTAGGAGATAGGGGGCGCCAAAATTGGAGATAATAATAATTTTTCTGAACAGACAATGAAACTCTTATAACTTCGCGATGGAAGATCTGATCCCAACCAAACTTCCTATAGTTGATGATGGTTAGTTGCTGAAGACGACTATGTTGCTGAAACGGTACATTTTGAAAACAGCGCCTCCTGGTGGTGGTAGAAAATTCTAAAAAAACAAACTGTTACAACTTTGCCAATCCTGGTCCGATCTGAACCAAACTTGCAAGGATTGATGACAGTCCGGCCCTGAACACGTCTATATGAAAATATTCAATTTTAAATACAGCGCCACCTGGTGACAGCAGACAGAAATACATTTATAGTTTTTGATGCTGCTCCAACAGGGATTGTTGTATCGACTTGAAACTTAGTATGTGGGACCCCAGACCCTTCCTCAACATGTCCGTAAAAGGTCACCTCCCTACAGGAAGTGGATCGCCCGAAACAGGAAGTAAAGTCTTACATTGTCCGATTGACACGAAACTAGATATGTGAGTTACGGGACCTTCCCTGAACATGTTTCTGGAGACGAACAGGAAGTCGGCCATTTTAAACAGGAAGTGCCCTCTAACTTTGCCGTACATTGTCCGATTTGCACAAAACCTTATATGTGACACCAGGGACCTATCCTGAGCATGTCCGTAAAAGGTCACCTCCCTACAGGAAGTGGAACGCCCGAAACAGGAAGTAAAGTCTTACATTGTCCGATTGACACAAAACTAGATATGTGAGTTACGGGACCTTCCCTGAACATGTTTCCAGAGACAAACAGGAAGTTGGCCATTTTAAACAGGAAGTGCCCTCTAACTTTGCCGTACGTTGTCCGATTTGCACGAAACCTTATATGTGACACCAGGGACCTGTCCTGAGCATGTCTGCAAAAGATGACCTCCCAACAGGAAGTGGAATGCCCGAAACAGGAAGTAAACTCTAAGATTGTCCGATCTGAACAAAACTTGATATGTAAGACAAGGGAAGTTCCCTGAACACGTTTACGGACACGCACTTGACCGAACAGGAAGTCTGCCATTTTAAACAGGAAGTGCCCTATAACTTTGCGATACGTTGCCCGATCCCCCTCGAAATTTGGAACGACATGCGCGGGGACGCCGCTGAAAATAACTAGTACTGAAAATAACTAGTACCGCGCGCGGTGAATGAACGGGTGAGAGCGCGAGGCACGCGGGGAGCCGTGGCACACGGCGACCCGCGTGGGTCGGCTCGAACCCGTTCAGAACCGCGCGCGGTACTAGTTATTTTCAGTACTAGTTATTTTCATTCTTATTATTCCCCCAAATGAATTGCCTTTTTGAGGCCTTTCCCATACCCCAAAACTCACCAATTTTTGTGACCGCATCAATCCTGGTGTAAATTTACGTCTGAAAAAGGTTCGGGGAATGTGCGTCAAAAATTGAATGTGGGAGGGGCCAATAAGTGCGGCGCCACCTGTCCAAATTCACCATGACCAACACAAATATCGCACATGCACGAAATTCGGTACACATGTGTAGTGGGTCAGGATGAAGAAAAAATTACATTATGACCATGATCCAAACCCAACAGGAAATCCGCCATCTTGGGTTGATTGGCCATTTTTTGGCGATTTTGGCGAATTCGCAGCAATGGTATTTGAACTAACTCCTCCTAGAGTTTTCGTGCGATCACCTTCAAACTTGGTAAGGTCCCTGTGGACCAGTTGAGGAGCTCACGGTATCAAATGTTTTTTCAAATGTCGCACGGCGCACGAGATAGGGGGCGGCAAAGTTCGTGATGATTCTGATGTTTCGCATCAGAAAAACAAAACTCTTATAACTTTGCGATGGAAGGTCCGATCCGAACCAAACTTGCTATGCTTGATGATGGGCCATGGCTGAATACGTCTATGAAAAAACGGTGAAGTTTGAAAACAGCGCCTCCTTGTGGTGAAAGAAAATACACAAAAAAAATTTTTTTTTACCATTTCGGGAATAACTTTTACACAGATAATCGTACCGCACTCAAAATTGGTGACAACAGTCAAAACACATGGTAGATGATGCGTGATCAATATGACGACAAATCGTTTAACGGTGTTGCCATGGCAACGACGCAAAGTCGGATTTTTGGGACAAAAAATCAAACTGCTACAACTTCGTGAATCCTGGTCCGATCTGAACCAAACTTGCTAGGATTGATGATAGTCCGGCCCTAAAGACGTCTATATGAAAATATTAAATTTCGAAAACAGTGCCCCCTGGTGAGAGTAGACAATATGACAGCTTGTATTTCAATTATCTCCTCCTAGAGCTTTTGTGCGATCACCTTCAAACTTGGTGAGATCAATGTGGACGAGTTGAGCATCAAAAGTTATCAAAAGCTTTTTAAAATATTGTATGGCGTACGAGATAGGGGGCGCCAAAATTGGAGATAATAATAATTTTTCATAACAGACAATGAAACTCTTATAACTTCGCGATGGAAGGTCTGATCCCAACCAAACTTGCTATAGTTGATGATGGTTAGTTGCTGAAGACGACTATGTTGCTGAAACGGTACATTTTGAAAATAGCACCTCCTGGTGGTGGTAGAAAATTCTAAAAAAACAAACTGTTACAACTTTGCCAATCCTGGTCCGATCTGAACCAAACTTGCAAGGATTGATGACAGTCCGGCCCTGAACACGTCTATATGAAAATATTCATTTTGAAATACAGCGCCCCCTGGTGACAGCAGACAGAATTACATTTATAGTTTTGGATGCTGCTCCAACAGGGATTGTTGTATCCACTTGAAACTTAGTATGTGGGACCCCAGACCCTTCCTCAACATGTCCGTAAAAGGTCACCTCCCTACAGGAAGTGGAACGCCCAAAACAGGAAGTAAAGTCTTACATTGTCCGATTGACACGAAACTGGATATGTGAGTTACGGGACCTTCCCTGAACATGTTTCCGGAGACGCCGTTGACTGAACAGGAAGTCGGCCATTTTAAACAGGAAGTGCCCTCTAACTTTGCTGTACGTTGTCCGATCTGCACAAAACCTTATATGTGACACCAGGGACCTGTCCTGAGCATGTCCGTAAAAGGTCACCTCTCTACAGGAAGTGGAACACCCGAAACAGGAAGTAAAGTCTTACATTGTCCGATTGACACAAAACTAGATATGTGAGTTACGGGACCTTCCCTGAACATGTTTCCGGAGACGAACAGGAAGTCGGCCATTTTAAACAGGAAGTGCCCTCTAACTTTGCCGTACGTTGTCCGATTTGCACAAAATCTTATATGTGACACCAGGGACCTGTCCTGAGCATGTCCGTAAAAGGTCACCTCCCTACAGGAAGTGGAACGCCCGAAACAGGAAGTAAAGTCTTACATTGTCCGATCTGAACAAAACTTGATATGTAAGACAAGGGAACTTCCCTGAACACGTTTACGGAGAAGAACAGGAAGTTGGCCATTTTAAACAGGAAGTGCCCTCTAACTTTGCCGTACGTTGTCCGATTTGCACGAAACGTTTTATGTGACACCAGGGACCTGTCCTGAGCTTGTCTGCAAGAGATGACCTCCCAACAGGAAGTGGAATGCCCGAAACAGGAAGTAAACTCTAAGATTATCCGATCTGCACAAAACTTGATATGTAAGACAAGGGAAGTTCCCTGAACACGTTTACGGACACGCACTTGACCGAACAGGAAGTCTGCCATTTTAAACAGGAAGTGCCCTATAACTTTGTCATACGTTGCCCGATCCCCCTCGAAATTTGGAACGACATGCGCAGGGACGCCGCTGAAAATAACTAGTACTGAAAATAACTAGTACCGCGCGCGGTGAATGAACGGGTGAGAGCGCGAGGCACGCGGGGAGCCGTGGCACACGGCGACCCGCGTGGGTCGGCTCGAACCCGTTCAGAACCGCGCGCGGTACTAGTTATTTTTATTATTATTATTCTTATTATTCCTTAAAGTAAATCGCCTTTTTGAGGCCTTTCCCATACCCCAAAACTCACAGATTTTTGTGACCGCATCAATCGTGGTGTAAATTTACGTCTGAAAAAGGTTCGGGGAATGTGCGTCAAAAATTGAATGTGGGAGGGGCCAATAAGTGCGGCGCCACCTGTCCAAATTCACCATGACCAACACAATTATCGCACATGCCCGAAATTCGGTACACATGTGTAGTGGGTCAGGATGAAGAAAAAATTACATTATGACCATGATCCAAACCCAACAGGAAATCCGCCATCTTGGGTTGATTGGCCATTTTTTGGCGATTTTGGCGAATTCGCAGCAATGGTATTTGAACTATCTCCTCCTAGAGTTTTCGTGCGATCACCTTCAAACTTGGTGAGGTCCCTGTGGAACAGTTGAGGAGCTCACGGTATCAAAAGTTTTTTCAAATGTCGCATGGCGCACGAGATAGGGGGCGGCAAAGTTCGTGATGATTCTGATGTTTCGCATCAGAAAAACAAAACTCTTATAACTTTGCGATGGAAGGTCCGATCCGAACCAAACTTGCTACCATTGATGATGGGCCATGGCTGAAGACGTCTATGAAAAAACGGTGAAGTTTGAAAACAGCGCCTCCTTGTGGTGAAAGAAAATACACAAAAAAAAAGTTTTTTTACGATTTCGGGAATAACTTTTACACAGATAATCGTACCGCACTCAAAATTGGTGACAACCGTCAAAACACATGGTAGATGATGCGTGATCAATATGACGACAAATCGTTTAACGGTGTTGCCATGGCAACGACGCAAAGTCGGATTTTTGGGACAAAAAATCAAACTGCTACAACTTCGTGAATCCTGGTCCGATCTGAACCAAACTGGCTAGGATTGATGACAGTCCGGCCCTTAAGACGTCTATATGAAAATATTCAATTTCGAAAACAGCGCCCCCTGGTGACAGCAGACAATATGACAGCTTGTATTTCAATTATCTCCTCCTAGAGCTTTTGTGCGATCACCTTCAAACTTGGAGAGATCAATGTGGACGAGTTGAGCTTCAAAAGTTATCAAAAGCTTTTTAAAATATTGTATGGCGTAGGAGATAGGGGGCGCCAAAATTGGAGATAATAATAATTTTTCACAACAGACAATGAAACTCTTATAACTTCGCGATGGAAGATCTGATCCCAACCAAACTTGCTATAGTTGATGATGGTTAGTTCCTGAAGACAACTGTATAGCTGAAACGGTACATTTTGAAAACAGCGCCTCCTGGTGGTGGTAGAAAATTCTAAAAAAAGAAACTGTTACAACTTTGCCAATCCTGGTCCGATCTGAACCAAACTTGCAAGGATTGATGACAGTCCGACCCTGAACACGTCTATATGAAAATATTCATTTTCAAATACAGCGCCCCCTGGTGACAGCAGACCGAATTACATTTATAGTTTTTGATGCTGCTCCAACAGGGATTGTTGTATCCACTTGAAACTTAGTATGTGGGACCCCAGACCCTTCCTCAACATGTCCGTAAAAGGTCACCTCCCTACAGGAAGTGGAACGGCCGAAACAGGAAGTAAAGTCTTACATAGTCCGATTGACACGAAACTAGATATGTGAGTTACGGGACCTTCCCTGAATATGTTTACGGAGACGCCGTTGACCAAACAGGAAGTCGGCCATTTTAAACAGGAAGTGCCTTCTAACTTTGCCGTACATTGTCCGATCTGCACAAAACCTTATATGTGACACCAGGGACCTGTCCTGAGCATGTCCGTAAAAGGTCACCTCCCTACAGGAAGTGGAACGCCCGAAACAGGAAGTAAAGTCTTACATTGTCCGATTGACACAAAACTAGATATGTGAGTTATGGGACCTTCCCTGAACATGTTTCCAGAGACGAACAGGAAGTTGGCCATTTTAAACAGGAAGTGCCCTCTAACTTTGCCGTACGTTGTCCGATTTGCACGAAACCTTATATGTGACACCAGGGACCTGTCCTGAGCATGTCTGCAAAAGATGACCTCCCAACAGGAAGTGGAATGTCCGAAACAGGAAGTAAACTCTAAGATTATCCGATCTGCACAAAACTTGATATGTAAGACAAGGGAAGTTCCCTGAACACGTTTTTTACGGACACGCACTTGCCCGAACAGGAAGTCTGCCATTTTAAACAGGAAGTGCCCTATAACTTTGCCATACGTTGCCCGATCCCCCCCGAAATTTGGATCGACATGTGCGGGGACGCCGCTGAAAATAACTAGTACTGAAAATAACTAGTACTGAAAATAACTAGTACCGCGCGCGGTGAATGAACGGGTGAGAGCGCGAGGCACGCGGGGAGCCGTGGCACACGGCGACCCGCGTGGGTCGGCTCGAACCCGTTCAGAACCGCGCGCGGTACTAGTTATTTTTTTATTATTCTATTCACGTCCTCAGCTCTTTTTAAAGCTGTTTTAGTTGTTAGGCCACTCACCTGACAATTGAGCTTAACGTTGCTCACTCACAGCAGTGCAACAACAACAACAACAAGCGGCCGTGGTTGGTTGTGCTTTGTTACTTCAAGCTGAATTCTGTGGTCATGTTTAAAAGCTCAGACCTATTAGTCTTTCTCCTTCTCAGAAGAGATCCGCCCAGGTTTGTGGTGTTTGGTTACCAAATCGCCCATAGTCCGCAAACACATGTAGCAACAGAAAAGGAAAATAACCAGCATTCATTCATTCAACAAACACATCTGTTTTTTCGAGACAAAAATATCTAGTGACTTAGTATTTATGACGTGTCTATTGGATCGAGCGTCATCGTTTACTTTCCTAAGTGTTTTAATGAATGGCTGGAAATCCAATTATTAACACAATTACTAACTAATGTTATGTACTGTATGCAAAGTATTTAAAATACAACGCGCCCACAAATATAGATTCAGTTTCTGCCAACTACATGTGTATCTGAAGTATGCATTCCTATTACACAGAAGTAACATGAGCCTCAGATGTTATTTAATTGATTTAAATGTACTTGAGTTAAGGAAAAAAAAATCTGCCAATGGGTTAAACAAATGTTACTTGGGTAGAATACTTAGAACTACAATCTACACTGCAAAAAAAGGATTTTCAAGAAGGTATAATAAGCCTCCTTTCAAGAAAGACCTTGTATTACAGCTTATTTTAAGCTTTTATTACCAGGAACAAGCTAAAACAATAAAGAATCACTATGTCACAGACTGGTGTGTGTGCAAATATAAGAAATAATTCTATGGTATATCTATTTTAAAAGTCAACTTCTTAAGTAGAGGAAGTAAAGGAAGACTCATCTTAAGTAAACATTTATTACGTGACAGGATCTATTCGCTTTGATCAGTGGAACTTTCTTAAAACGTGTCACATTACAGTCTGAAAGTGAACATTTAAACAAGTGTAAGAACATTTGGTTTGTTTCTGTAGTGCTTGTCTGCCTGTGAAGCCTGTGCACTTTTTAAAACGTTGAAATGATTGTTACGGCTCTCTGAGTGAGACAGCAGGTGAAATGTTAGTGTGAAAACAAAGGCGAACACAACACACCTCACAGTAGCCCCCGCGGTGAGTGAATAGGCCCTGTGCCACACAGATAGATTCTATTTATAGAGACGAGAGGAAAGGAGAAACGTGTGACAGGATGCAGGGAAGAGTCCAGCGAGACTGTGTATCAGAGACGTTGTGTTATTACTCAGGATATAAAGGTGAGAACAGTGAAGAGAATGAGTGGCTGATCAACACTGTGTGAACACATTTGGCAATAGTGTCAGTGTAATGGACATTTACATGTAAAAGTTACACACTTCAGCTTTAAGTTCTCTCTTTCCTGCTGTGTTTTTAGACTCCCCTTCTCTCTGTTACTCTCTGAACACCATTATCGTGGCTTATTGGGCGGTACTTGGTGTTAGTATTCCATCTGGGTTTTCTGAATTTAATAGATCTTTGATTCTCTGCCCCTCTGAGATCAGTCTTCCCCTCTCACTCATCCATTTTAAGACCTGGGTTTGCGATCTAGGAAAAGGAGGAGGGGAAAACAAAGGGAGAAGAAAGAGCAGTGACCTTGGTGTTAATAAGACTTTGCTCTGACAGAGAAAAAGTGGCTCTACTCTCCCACTTTCTTTGTTTAGCTTTTTTGTCTTTCAAGCACATTTTCCCTTTGTTTCTTCATCTCTGCTCGCACCTTATTCCCTGGCTGTACTCCACCATTCGTCCCCACGTTCTCCCTCTTGATTTGCCCCCTCATTTCCTTTAACTTTGATACTCAGATAGATGTGGGACTCAGACACACAGTCTGAGAGAGGCAGAATAATGCTCCTTGGGGAACTGGTGGAGGACAGGAAGGGAGGTTACCAGGAGAGACAATGTCTCACCTGCTGTCTGTTGGTACTGTGTGAATTATTTGTTATATATTAAAACCTTTTATAGGCTATTATTCACTTATATCAGTCAGATGGTTGATTTCTGGGTAACGCAGAACCATGTTTGTTTTGACAAGTAGGAAAAACATGTCTCATGCTCTGCCGCTCAGCTGCTGCTTTGTTGAATAAAACTCTATTGGTTATACTAGCATGCAGATATTATATCAAAACAAACCAGGCTGCCTGTTTCTATCTCATTTCTGCTGCTTTGTCCAATATCTTCATGTATTGATCGAGGGAAAGTTCTGTGTCGATTCTCTGAAACAATTTCCATTTATTGCAGCTTTATCTTACTGTGTTGTTTATGACTAGATACCATGAAAGAGCAAAGAGCGAATCTTTACGTGGGGAATTTACATAACTTTGTTGTTCACAAAAACAATATTTTCAAAGATAATCTTTGCAGACAGTGACAACACAGTCAAAGGCAAAGGTCAGTTAACGAGGTGACACGGTTACAGGGTCTGATAAAGTCCGGATAATATGGCGCATGTGATATTTCCGTTTCTCGATTTATAAGATGTGTACGTCCTTCCTTTTCCTTTCCATTAGAGTTTTCCTTGCACTGTATTACATCCTGAGTTAATTGGGTGAAACAACAGAACATTAGGTCTTATATAACCAAATAATAACACCAGGACCACTGTTTTCTTAGAAGCACAGAAAAGGGTCAAAGAGCAGGGCTATGGGTTGAGAGGAAGCAGAGTCTTGACATCGTATACACATATATGTGTGACTAAGTGTGTGCAGCGCTTCCTGTGCAACATGTTTTCTTACCCACTGAAAGAGTGCATACACCGTCTCCGAACGAGGTTAAGAGTGTGTGGAAGATGCATGAAAAAGAGCAACAGTTCATCTTAATAAAGACTAGTTTACGGTGTACATACATACATCATATTATGACCTTTAGACACAAACATGCACAGATATCTTCCCCACTCTGCCATAGATCTATAGTTAGAAGATGTATGTGAACAGATTTACAATTGCGAGTCAAAGGAACATCACAAAATCAACTCAAGTAACATGTTAAGCATACAAGTGTAAAGTCTACAATTTATTTTGAAAGCCATAAAACCATGCAATCATGTCGTAACCCATAAAGAGAATGTGAGGACCAGCCTTAAACCTCCTGTGAATTATAAGTTTTTAGGTCGTCACACGCAGACACACACACACACACAGTAACAGACAGTTGCTTTTGACACCCTGGGTCATTTCTGTCCTTGTAGCATGGCGCTATCAAGGGAACGACCACTGACACAGTGAAAGTTTTTTTTCCGACTCAGCTGCAAACGTGTGCACAGTCACCACCTCCTCCTCCCCCACCTCCCCCCCCATGACAAGTTGTGGTAATGTAGCTGACAGAGGCCTTGATAAGACTCATGTGAAAAGGCTACAGTCAGTGAACCGGCCTGCTCTGTGTGCCAAGGACACCATTTAGCTTCGTAACAGCCTTTCTGGGTCACTAGCACATCCATCGAGACAATCCACTTCCCTTAGAAACTGTGTGCATCTCGACCTTAACTTCCATTAGCCTGTGTGTCTTGCATTTCTCTCACACACCTTTCCTCTTCTCTCTGTCTTGGGACGAGTGTGTGTGTCTGTTGTTTTCCGTGTAATGCTTGTGACATACAACAACATCCTGTCAGCGTTGCATGTGACATGAAAGATCATTATTGATCATCATGGTCGAGGAGATGGAGAGTCTGAAATTGCGAAATTGTTCTCGGGGGAGTGTTTGGCTGCGCAGCTGTCACACAAGAGCAGATTACTCTCCTGAGCCGAAGACCGACTCACTCTCACGCCGCTTCCTGTGCAATTCAAATATAAACCGCATACATCTTACCCATAACACCACGATGTTTTAAATCAAATTGGACCGCTGTGAAGGATTGGAATAACTCACCCAAACTTAACATATCTACTTTCTGTCCTTGTAGTGGGTTGGTTCAACAGAGATTCTAATTAAAAATACCTCATTGATAAGCTTTTTGTTGATAAAAATACAAACTGCAGATTGCTAGTGCTTGTCTTAGTGGAAAAACCTCAAATTATTCTAATTACTGTTCCGCAAATTCATCAAGAGGATGTTTATTTTAGGAATACACAGCTGGTTTAGGTAAAACTGTGCCTAAAGATTATGGAAAGCTTATTTATTTGGGTGATATCTGTCACAGGAATAACCAGATAAATTAGGAAACACAAGTTTAAGATAAGAACACTGATGTAGATTTCCCCCCCTTGAGCAACATGTTCCTCAGTGTTTCATGAACTAAGAAAAACAGACCATTATAAGCTCATTGACAAGTTATGACAAGAACTATGAGCAGGAAGTCCAAACCACCAAATTTGGAATTAGCACATAGTTTTCACCGAAGAGCAACAAGTTGTGATCTGACTGCTGCTGTGTGAATATTAAACATGTTCCAAACAGTCACAGAAAAAGGAAAGAACTCAAAACATTTATCAACATTCATCTTTTTTCAGTGTATGCTCACGTGTTGTTATTTTCACTCCGTTATTAGATGCTGCTGCATCAGAGAGTGTGAGTCATTTGTTCCATTTGGATTTAAACGTTATCGACCCCAATTTTAAAACGTGTCCCATCTCGCTCTGACAGGTCAGGAAGTGGAAGATGCTGGGTCGCCATCACAGCGACAGCACAGGCAAGCAGAAGGAAGCTGAGTCAGAGTCGGTCCATCTGGGAGGCTGTCAGTCCTGGGGGATCCACGCCTCGCCCCTGCTGGCCAGTCCCGTCATGCTGGAGTGCTCCGTCTGCAGTGGACCCTACATCAGCTACACCCTGGAGGATATGTGGCAGCCGCGCCAACGCACGCAGGCAAGTTCATGTCGCTAATGACGTCACAAAAACACCAAGTCTACTGCAGTGGATCACAAAGTAGGGGACTTCCAGGTGGTCGTTCAGGGAAATTCCTACAGAAATGGTGTTTACGAAGCAAACCTAAGCTCATGTGTTGCAAGAAATAAAACAATGAAAATACTTGTCGATGAATTGAATCCACGTCACAACTATTGAACACACAGCCCTGTGTTTGTCCAGCCTTGATTTGTGTGTCCTGACTTTAGAGAACGCTTCTCTTTTCAGCATTTTCAGTCTTATTGGACTATTAAATAATAGGGCCTTGATTCAGGCAAATGGAAGAAAGTGCCATTCACATGAATGTGAGGTTTAAGTTTAACAGTAGGACTCTCTGTCTGCATTCTCACTGAACAAATCAGCCATGGACGTTTCATTCGTAGAAGAAACCCGTGAATTCAGCGGCTTCTTGGATTTGACTGATAATTCAGTGTAATATGCATGTTGTGAAACACAATATTTGGCGGGGGGGAAACATTATTGTTAAATAGGTTCCATGAAATGACTTATAGTTCAGTCATGCAAGTTTCCACTTCCTCTTGACCTTTAACCAGACAAAAAAAAACGTTCTGTTCTTTTTTCTTTATGACACAGCCCAAAACAGAGCCTTGACTCAGAATAATAGATAAAACCACAACAGATCTCTTTACTTAATCAATAAACAACCTTACGTGAGATGACAGAAGGGATGCAAAATCAAAGAGAAAGGTCAAATGAGTGATTTGGACTGTGGAGAGGTTGACAGTACGAGGGGAGTACGATGTGTGTGCGTGTTTATGTGAGTATATCTGATGGGATGAGATGGGTAGCCTTGAGAGAATAAACAACACAAGAGTTTGAAACAACCCAAACACACGCACACACACACACACATGCCTGAGCTTGTCTTGTTCTCAGAAAACACCCATGGGAGAAAAGTGAAATCAGCCAAAGTCAGAACTTTGACACATCAGTGACATGTAAATGCTGCGTGTCCTGTGACAGCAGGCCAAAACATGATAAGTGGGAAGCACAGCTTCTCTTCAGGCGTACAGTGCAGCCGTGTTTACTTGTTTATTTCAGAGTCCTGTATACTCGCCGATCAAATGTCGAAGTTCAACTTTCTAACTCGCACCCGACTCCGCACGCACATGCAGCGATATCAGATGCATACAGTACATTTGCATGTATTAATATTTATACTTCACCACTTAAAATTCTGTGTTTACATGCTGGAAATGTACAGTAGTGGTCAGGGAACTGGGCTTGTAACCGGACGGTCGCCGGTCTGTGTCCCCACCAGGTCAAAAAGGGCTTGGGTGCCCCTGAGCAAGGTACCCGCTGCCCACTGCTCCTAATTCTAGGATGGGTCAAATGCAGAGAAAGAATTTCCCTACTAAGGGATTAATAAAGTACGAAAATAAATTCTTACTTACTTTTGCTAATGCTTTTGATATGTGCTATCCTTTTGCTGCTGCAATATGGCAAAGTTCTCCACAGTATAATGTGGATGGAAATGTTTTTCTCAACAGCTGCAGCTGCTGACGGATCACACAGTAGAGCTGCATGCACCTACATGCCCACAATTCTATTACATTCATACTAAAAATAAGGGTGCATCTCAGTCTTGTCTACTCGATTTTTAAATTGCATTTCAATCGCAGTGATTTGAGCAGGCTTTCTTATATAGTATAAGTAAGTTTCTGTCTTTTTTGGACCAAAACAAGAGAACGGCACCAACTGGTGCTGCAGGGATTTCACGTGCTATCAGAAAGATGATACTGATCCCATGTGTGAAATCAGAGTGTGTTACATTCAGGTGCTTTGGTTGCTGACACACGGGTAAAACCAAACAGTTACAGCATTTTTAATAACATGGCGAGTTTAAGTAGATAAAACATTCCCATTTTGTACACACAATCAATAATAGAGGAATTATTTACGATCGGTGACAGATCTTGTCTTACTTTTATCTCCACTCGGGAATTCGTGTGGCAATTTTGAATCTATTAAAATTTCCCACTGGAAATCACAACGTGATGGGGCATTCATGTGCATTTCGCACACCGGGGACTCATATTTTCATACATAGCCATAATTCTGATAGCATGTGAAGGCAGCATCAGACCCTAGTCCACCTCTCCAGACACATGGACATGGAAACTGTGACTCAGCCGTAATGTTGAGGCAGCAGATTGTAACAAAATAAGAAGGACACGTGAGATATTGCCAGAAAGAAGGTCATTTGTCTGTATTTGCTCAGTTTCCACTTCAAAATGAAAAAAAAATGTTGAAGATGTCTACCTCCTTAAAGCAAGACCCATGTCTAAAGTACATATTTAAAAAGGCTTAATCTGAAATGTATACATTTTTATTTCAAAGAAACACATACAACCATACAGTAGTTAGTTAATGGTAGTGCATTCACTTTCTGCCAATAAAAACTTCTGTTTTGTGAATTGATCATTAAAGTGTAAAAAAGCACATAGTAGGCAGATAACCGGCTCCACACTTGACCCAAACTGAGTAAACTCGGCTTCAAACCGGTGTTTGGTCTCACAGTATCGCGTCACGTTACAGAGCAGAGGTTTCTCACCGCTGTCAGCGCCGGACCCCAAGTGATTTAAACTCAGCTTCACCCTGGAAACTCGGCCTCATTAAAAATCCATCACATGGGAAACCAGAAACTGGGACAGGAACCAGTCTAGGTCGGGAATTTGTGGTTTATGGAAATGCTGATTAAGGTCGCGTTTCGGTCAGAGAGGTCAGAGAGGTCATCGCTAACGCTGACACGTACGCCGAAACTTATTAATCGTTCAGGAAAAGTCGCTTAGGTCAGCGCTTTCCAGCCTTTTTTGTCCCGTAAAAACAAAGCGATGTTTTTAGTTAACTGTTTTCACTGGAGCAAAAGTGATGATTGGGAGAAAATTCAAAGAAATGCAATTTATCGCAGCAAAAATGTGTTTTTCTTTATTCCTGTCCTAATTGTATTTTTGCATCACATCAGATTTATCTGATGGTCCCAGTCTCAATGTTGTGAACTGTTCTAGTTTTTATCTCTTCCAGCTATTTGTTTTTAGTTTATCTGCAAAAGATATTATAAATAAACAGGACAAGAGTCAGAACTGGATTTATAAGATTGGATGCACAGTTTGAAAATGTACTAATATGAGACTTATGTATATATACTGGTTGTTTTAACTTCATAGGCCTTAACACAGTCCATTACAGTAAATAATATTTAACTGACAGATCACCAGAACACCAAGGATTGTGTTTTAAAACTGAAAACTCAACATGTCATTGTCTCTGTTGTTCCAGTATTTGAACTATCTTTACTAACTAATGCCATATTTCCCCTCTCAGGCGATGGACCTGTACTACCACAATGACTCAGACCCAGACAGTTTGTACTGTTGCCCCGGCGACAACAGTAAGTAACCACCAACAAATACTGATGTTTGGTATTCTGCCACTTCCTCTTGGCTTTTCTTCTGCTCTCCTTCTGTTTCACACTGTGACCCTTCACTCCTGTGCTACTTCTCTTTATGATCAGCATTCTGATTTATTTTCAGCATCATTCAAAAATTAGTATTCTACCATTCTACCCCTATTTGTACTCGGTTTGTTTTTTGTGTGTGTCCTTGGCGACTAAAAATGTGACGGTTGGAGGAGCGAAATTATTCACCTTACCTCACCACTTGGGCCTCTAATCCAACCTCCAAACAGGATAATAACTATTGTCCTCAAACCAGTATTACTATGTGCTGTTTTGGTGGAAACCAGCAAAAATAGTCATTAGAGCCACAAAGCACAGGACTGATCATCAGGAGTGACACAGTGACCTTTTCTGTTTACAACTTCATGATGTTTTCTGGGTAAGAGGTCAGAATCGGTTTATGGCCGATACGGCTGTAAATGACTGCACTTTAATTTCCCTTTGTGCTACTGAAGTTCAAGATGTTCTAGAAATCATTGGCCAATCCAAATTACAGGGTGACTGAGTCACATTTTGGCACAGGACCTATCTGCTAAGTTCTCTTTTATAGTCAGGTTAATCTACCTTTCCAGGGAATCGCACGGGATCTCGCTCTCTCTTTGCAATGCACTGCTTTCTTTAAAGGTCCAGTATGTATGATTTGGGGGGGGTTTATTGGCAGAAACCAAATATAGCACCTACTACCCATTAAGTACGTTTGATTAAGTGTGAGTAAACCTCTTTATGTACTTGAGGCACAGGCCGTACTTTGCGGAGTGTTCAGCATTTTTGAAAAAAAGAAAACTGTCCTTTCTGTATATCACTGACGCACTTGGGAAAACGTGGAGTGAGCAGAGTGAGCTTACCATGACACGCCACCTGTTCTTACTCACAGGACGTTTATTCTGTTCTTTTTCCACATAGACAGCATTTATTTCCTCTTTCGGTTACGGCATCATTCTCACCAGTGGTAAGAAACACAGTAAATATAGTAAGTATGCACTGGCATTGACAGCTGGCAGTCACAGAAGTACCTGCTGCCTGCTGGCACGGACCCACACGTGTGCGACATGTTTTTCACTGGGAGTAGTCAGCCCTTTTTTTTAGTTGTGGGAGTTCTGTGAAGAGAAAATCCAAGCAATTAGCCGAGCTGGTGACAAGCTGTTCCTGCATGACCTTGGCTGTGACGCCGCTACACCCTGTCCTACAAACTTCAGCAGTTATTATCAGCTACAGGAGCAACGAGCTTGGGGTGTCAGTCGTTGACAGTGATTTGTGTAGCACAAGGAGTAGCAACAAAGAGTGAGGTGGTGTTCCATTAATAATTAATTATAATAATAACAACAGTTATTATTATAGGGAGTAGGGACTGGCCATCGTATTTTATGCAGGAACAAAGAGTGAACTGTGTTCCCAAGAAAAAGTACAGAGCGACCTTATTTAACAACACATCTGCTGAGATTATTCTTATTAAACCACATGAGTGGGTTCATCAATTTGCTTCGGTGCAGCTAATCAGAATTTTCTCACGTTTTCTCACGTTTGAATTTCCCTCTCCGACGCCAACAGACTTATATAACATGTTGTTTTCAAATGTGTGTGTGTGTGCGCCTTTTGTTCTCAATGACATGAAATATCAACGGACTCCTTTCCTTTTATTCACAACATTTTCATGACGCATCGCTCACCTGTATCAACCTGTCCTGCTGCGCTGAACAGGCAAACACACCTTTGTGCACACACACACACACAAACTGTAAACAAGCAAAAAAACCAGTTGCCCTTACTTACTGTGTCAATAGAAGAAAAGAAAAGGCGTAAGGAGAAAGCTGTGCCTCAGCAAACCAATGAAAGGTCAATGTAGAACAGTGGGAAATATCATTCATTCATTCATCTTCCACATGAGGGTCACAGGGTTGCTGGTGCCAATCCTAGCTGGCATTCACATAAAATCATTTAATCACACAGTGTTCAATTAACTTCTGCTTGTTTATGGACATGTGGGAGGAAACCGGAGAACCCGGAGAGGCCTGGACTGGTCACCTACAGTAACTCTGCTACCATAAAGAATATTAAACTTTTTTTTGTGACATCAGCAGAAAAAATATTCCCAGAATTCAAACCATACCAGAAAACATCAGCGGCCCCTTTCAAAGCGGTATAAAGCCCCCTCCTGACATGATTACAGCTGACCTTTGAAATGGTACTTTTAATATACTGTCTTTAAATGCACTCCTCATTATAAATTCCTCCCCAGTATCTGACATTTCCCTCTGAAGATGGCAGCTGTAAAGCATTTACAATTTAGTTTCAAACTGTCTTTTTTCCCCCGACCAAGCCTTTTGAAAATAAAGTTTTCCTTCCAACAGTAAACAGAAGCATCTTCTTCTGGCTTCAGAGTGAGTCACAGCACAGCAACAAATGATGTGTTGATAGTGAGAATACACTCACCCACCACATCGACATCAACATGTGCATAACGTGACGGTAATGAGTGGTTGTTTCAGTTAATGTTGCACATTAGTGTTGCCTTACTTTCAACTGCCGCTCACTGGGTATTTTCTCTTGTTTACTAAATTGTCTGCGAACCCTATATGGTTGAGTTCCAAGTCCCGTAAACAAATGTTCTTCTTTATTCTGATGCTGTAGTTTGTATTGAATATGTGTACATGCTATAGTGATACAGGCATTAATGAGGACGTAAACTGGTGCTGTTGAGTGCACATTTTGCCCTCGTGCTATATTTGTCTGCACTTCTCTTTGAGTTTGCCTCGGCTTTGTAGCCCAGTAATTTCATTTCAGCGGTTGCTGCACATGTTAGATAGTTCCACATTAAACGGTAGCGTAACAAATAGGTTCAGGTCCTTTTTTTACTTTACTTTCCTGCCCTGCAACCTCACCGAATGTTTTAAAAGGCTCTGCAAACTCTCCAGCATATCCAGGTGACATAGCACACTTTTTATTTACATAAAAAGTGCAAGAAAGCAACACTGCACTCCCTGCACTTCTCCTTCTGGGTGAGGTTTTAACTTCTCAGCTATGGCAATGTTGTCTGCATGTCAGAGTGGGTTGGCTGTCTTACCTGCTTCTCGGGTTAAATAAACTCCACGAAAGAAGAGAAACTAAATCCAAGCACATTTTGTCTTTGCAACTCACCCGGTTTAGCCTCATACCTCCATCTACCCTGCACGAGTCTTGTCTAGTGTATTTATAGCCTGGTCTCAGCACTTGCCGGTCATTTTGGCAAAGGACTAAATTTGAACTCTTAATGAGGGCGTTTTTTCCATGGTTTATATTCATACTAGGCAAAACTGAATGAATTCCATACCAATTCATGTCATGTGCGTGTAACGACGAGCGCTACCACGTCAGCTGATGCTCTTGAATCCGTGCAACAGCATGACTAGCTTGACGTTTCCCACTCTGGCTGTTATAAAGCAGATAAGTAGATTTTTTTTTTGTAAATTCCTTTGGCACGTCTGGCTTTGCTATTCAGGAAGTGATTCGTCTCTTCCTGGTACCCTCTCTCGAAAGTAGGTTACTTTTTTTTGTTGTTGTCGCCATGCAGGCCAGATGGACACCGATAAATAAAAGCCCGGCTGTCCTCGCTGAATAGCCGAGGCCTTTATGTAACAGCGTCATTTGGTTCATCACTTACAGAGGCTCATTCACATTCATCTCCAGATCAACTGTAGCCGCAAACGCACTCACCATCCCTGACACAGATAGCGGCTGTGACAAGATGGAGGGATGGGAGAATGAGGACAGACATGGGCCGACTTAATGAATACTTGGCATCTGCTGTAGACGCGTGGAATATGATGGGCATGTGCCGCTCTTTGTGTACGTGCAGGTACATCATTGGTGAGTGCGCTGAGTGCGTGTGCATGTTTTCTAATAGGCTGTGAGCACAAATGTGTTCCCACCCATTGTTGAAAGGACGTCTTAATGCTGTGAGGACATTTTGTCAGTCTTTGTTGAGGGTTAAGACTCGGTTTTAGTCTAAGAGTCAAGACGTACATCGGAGTTATGGTTTAGGCATGTAGTTGAGATGGTTTAAGTGGCTATGAAATCAATGCATTATGTGTCTGAATGTCCTCACAACTATATGGAGACATTTATGTGTGTGTGTGTGTATGTGTTTGTTTGGATATGGTTTTACTGCAACTGTAATATCCTGCAGCCCAAACATTCTGATTACACAGTGAACCCCTTCCTGTGCTTTAATAAAGTCATGAGATTTTCCCTGATGTGTGTGTGTGTGTGTGTGTGCACGTATGCGTGTCACTGCTGTCTCTGGCAAAATGACAGTGCCAGCAGGAGGTTACATAATGGATACTTTCTCTCTCACTCGCACACACACACACACACACACAGAGACACACACAGCTCGACTATTTTGCAGCCTTTTGTCGTTCATGGTCTGAGCCTCAAGCGGCCTGTAAATCCAGAAGGGAAATGGGGCCATAAAGGAGAAACAGCTCTTTTGTTAGTGTCCCTCTCCCTTTCTTTCGCTCTCTCTCTCCTCTGATCATCCCTCAGCACTTCTCTCTCATTTCCTTCAACTCTGAGCTATGAGCATAGATGCAGACCGAGGTAATGTAACATCTTCTTCATGAACTATTCATGGCTAAATTTGAGCTCTCCCCCCCCCCTCCCCTTTTTGTAATGCTTTAAGAAGGAGCATGTATTCAAGGTCAACGCTTGACTCGCGCTTGACTTAAGCTCCTACTGCTCCCTCTTGACAGAGCGATGTCTGATGATGTAAGAGGTTTCACTTAATATGGCGTGAGGTGCTCTCAAGTGTTGATAAGACATGTCTGTTTGTACCCCACCCTGTGCTACTGTCAGATAAAGCTCCTGAACCTGTACTGTCTGAAAAATGAATACTGCATTTTTTTTTTTTTTTTTTTAAGCAAAACTGAAGGATGTTCTAAATGCACTGAGGGAGGGAGGAGTTGGATAGCTTGAAGAAAATGTCATAAATACCTGCTTTGCCCTGTGAATGACCTGACTGTGAAGGGACATATTATGTAACAGATTTGAGCATAGATAATTGAGAAAAAGAGTCAGGGGTTAGAAAAGCTGACTCTTTATTTACAACGTTGAGAGTTCATAAGTTTTCATTGGGAGACGCCGAGCAAAACGACACAGCCGTCTTCCTGACTCTCTGTATTGTGTTTATGACGTTTAATCACTGCTTGTATTTGCTTTAATGATTCAAACATCACACAGTTTTAAATGCAGACTGCATCGCGATAGTGACAGTGTGACTTGTCCTTCACTGAGGTATACTGTAGGTCTTAAGCAAAGCCCTTAAACCCCTTGATCAAACTGTGGTGGACCTGGACGGCGTCCAGAGTTGAACGAGTGCAACTGTGTGCGTGCGATAAAGGCACTTTCTTTGAAATGAGACGGCTCTTAGTGTAAATCCCTAGATAAAAATGAAGATTAAAAAAACAAAAATACACGCACAGTACATTTTGTTCAGAGGCTCAAAGGACAAGTTCATTTCTTCTTAAAAACTAGTCTTTCAATACTAACGAAATAAAACACAGTAAATGGACCACTCTCTAAAAGAAAAATATATATATGTACAGCATGAAAAAAAAAAGATTCATCAATAACAACAGACTGTGATAAAAACTTTCCTTGAATGCAGCCTGCACGTGCACAAATTCATCATGTTTCCAAAACTATGTTCATTTCCAGAACAGCGGTTGAATGACCTTAGCTCAGTGGGCACAACATTTGCATTTTACGAAGATGAGGACTTATTATAGTGCACGTTTTTGCATGTGAACTTCAACTGCAAGCAAGCTTTTTGCCTTCGAGTGATACTGGAATAATGTCACAGTGAAAGAGAGCTGCCATTTCAGGGGAAATACGGATGAATGGGGGATTTGTTAAGCAAATGTGATACTATGGGTACTTAATTGGTGCTTGGTACTTGTTGGTGTTAGGAGTGCACAGTGTATCAGACAGTTTTTCAAACAAAAAAACACCCATCAGCTTTATTGTCTCTCCTCAGCTGAAGGTGGCTGTAGAAATGAATCATTTCATCCAATTATAATTTCTACCTCGTGTTCATTTGTAAATAAATAAAACCTTCCACAGCAACATTGGCAGTGGCAGAAGTGGAAAGTAGGCAGCATTTTCCCCCGCCCTGAGGAAAACTCATCCAACCATGGGTAGAATGGAAGGAAGTAGAGGCGGGTCGTCTCCGCCCTGAAGAGAAGTGAGAGAAGAAAAAAAAAGCTTGAAGAAACTCCTCAAGAAGGAGACTGCAGTGTAGTCAGATTACCTCACTGCCAAGGAGCCTGAAGTCCTCTGCTCTCTTGCTGTCTCCAGGAAATAAAAGGCATCCATATGAAAGACAAAACCACCGCCTTGACGTGTAAGTAAATACATTTGACTGTCAGGAATAGATTTACAAATCTCTTCCGGTAATGACCTTGTTGTGGGTGTAATGGAAAATAAGCAGTTTCCACTGTATTTATGGCTTACAGTGTAAGCATAGATCTTTTTAAACGGTGTATGTGTGACTGGGATGGAACCACTGGTGTAGATGAGTTTGCGCTTCATTTACTGCAAAATTCCGTGACCTGGATTTATGAAGCCGTTATCTGTGGAAATGCTTCGCCGGGAGGAGGAGGCGGAGGTGGAAGAAGAGGGGGTTTGTTTAAAAAGTGCCAGTGAAACCCTGGCAGCTCTCTTTTTGCAACGTTGCTGAAGCCTGTTGTGCGCCGCAGGCAGCCAAGCCAGAATGAAAACCCCTTCAGACGTTAAAGGTTTGTTTGTTCCGCATTGAAACAGAGTCTGATGAGGCTGTTTGTCTGCAGAAGGTCTAACTGAGACAGGGTTTTATAAAAGGTCGTGTGTGGATTTTACGCACGGTCGGTCGGAGAATGTAGTTTGTGTTGTGCACAAGTAGAAAAGTCAGCGCACAGTCTTCATATTGTGCTTTGTCCATTCAGTGTATTATTATTATTATTATTATTGTTGTTGTTGTTATTATTTGCGTCTCTTGAATGTGTCTCCTCCATGTTTACGCACTGTCCCGGGTGCTCTGTCTCAGTGGCCTTTCATACCTGTGAGATCGCCTCACGCTCTCTTATTCCACGGGGTTCGTTGTTAAACTTGAACCAGGTGTGTTACATAACTGTGAGCCCTGCTGCCGCTGATCCTCTGTGTGCGCCAGCAGCGTCCAAAAACGCAGCAGCAACAGCGCATTATTGCATTCTTGATCATCATCATCGTCATTGCACTGGAGTGTATTGTGTCTGCTCTGCTCTTAAATGTGGGTTGAAACATTTTGTGTGTATCTTCTTTTTTTTTTGTTTGTTTTTTTCCGCTGGGACTGGAGGCTTGCGCCAGTTAACTCACTCTGTACTTTTCCACTACCGGCGGCTTTTCTTGGCATCTGGCCACCGTGTGCTCAGACTCTCCCTCTCGGCTTTGGTACAGTCCGACCCGCGTCACTCACTCACTCACTCACTCCCCACCGTTTGAATCGAGAGGCAGCCAAAGAGTGAAGCTGATAGGCCTTAGTTGAGGTGATCATATTATCCGTACTCCACCCCGGACTCCGGGGGGGGGGGGGGACAAAAATAATCATGAGTTTTTTTTCACAATAATATAGTCTCCTTAAACAACATGTGCGGAATCCACTCAGTTATGTAAAACATTATCCTATAGGATACACTGTGCTCAGGGTTTGCTACCTTGTTGACACTTTCAGCCTGCGTGCCACGAGATGTTAAAGTATGTCATTGCACAACATATCTGCAAATAGTACAACAGTACTCTTTCAGTAAGTTTTTTTTTTTTCAATTTTCTCCTGTTTTTGACGCAACCACGGTTTGAGGCGCGGCTATGACGCGCTGGGGGCGCAACGGCCTGTGATTGTTCCAGGACTGGATCGCTCTTCCCCGCGTCGTCCATTCAGCGGCATGAAATGTTTGCATAGGGCCACGCCCACCTCGGATTGTGGGCGTGCGCTGCGCCCGCTCCTCCTCCTCCTTTCCCCACCTCCTTCACCTCCGGGCCTTTTTTATAAAGCAAGGGCCAAAAGCATAATAGTTATATTTTGGCTTTAGGCAGTTGATGAGTGCAGAGCTGCTCTTGAACTCATCACATCATGACGGTCAAAACGCAAACGGAAAAGTCAGTCCTTACTTACTCCAAGTGTAGAGGACTAGTGGGATTAGTCACCGGTATGGAAACAGTTGGATATTTTGAGCTGTGGATCTGCAACCTTTTTGCCTTTTGTTTGAAAATCTAAACCGCTCTTGTTTTCTTTTGTTTTTCCTCTCACAGCTTTCATGAAACAGAGGAAAATGGGTCTGAACGACTTCATTCAGAAGCTTGCCACCAACTCCTACTGCAAGCAGTGAGTACAGTCTGACTCATGTTATTGTTCTGCCTTCAGTGGAGGCAGACACAGCATTGGCAAACATGGGCTGAAATGTCAGCCATAACACTTGTGGAGAAATTGTGTGACTCCCAGATGAACACATTCATTCTTATAGGGTGAGCTAAGTTTGATCTTTTTTGTTTTTCAGTCCAGAGGTTCAGTCTATTCTGAACTTAAATCCACCTCAGGATGCTGAGCTCATGAATGCAAACCCCTCTCCTCCTGTAAGTATATTTCTATCAAACCTTGAATTGTTTGCTTCTTCTGTTGTTTACACATCTATGAGTTGTGTTTTGGTTCTAACATCCTCATCATTGTCCTCCCTCTGCAGCCCAGTCCATCCCAGCAGATAAACCTCGGTCCATCCTCCAACCCTTCAGCCAAACCCAACGACTTCCACTTCCTCAAGGTGATCGGCAAAGGCAGCTTCGGCAAAGTCCTGCTGGCACATCACCGCACAGATGACCAGTTCTACGCCGTCAAAGTCTTACAGAAGAAGGCCATTCTCAAGAAGAAGGAGGTAAGTGCACCTTGCACACAGACGTGGCATTTAGAACCACAAACGCATACCACTGAAGGTGTCGCCTCCTCAACCTGTCTCACCACAAATCTTTGTTCTGCGCAGGAAAAACACATCATGTCAGAGAGGAATGTACTGCTCAAGAATGTCAAGCATCCATTCTTGGTCGGCCTGCACTACTCTTTCCAAACGACAGACAAACTCTACTTTGTCCTGGACTACATCAATGGTGGAGAGGTGAGTGTCTCGTTTGAACAGCCTTCAGAAAAGAAAGACAGAGATGGGGGGGGGGAGGAGAAGGGGGAATCTGAGGAATAAATATGGATCTGATTGAAGGAGGGAAAGGGGAACATTTGAGATGATACAGCTGAAAGATTCAGAGTCATAATGATGAGACAGACGGAGGGGATGTCCTGTCACCAGAGGCTGAATAGAGGCCGTGGCTTTCTGTCTTGTTTCTGCCTTTCTTTGGCTAAAGGAAACCCCTCTCAGGAAATCACGTGGTGGGCCAGGACAGTGGGAGAAACTCAGGGGGCCAAAATTAGCAGCGGCTTTCAGACCCACTGTGTGTCTAATCGAGCTCATTTCCTGTCATTGTTGGACGAGCAAAGACAGTGCTGATTAAATATGGCCCTCGTCAGGAAACAGGACACATTTACTTTCCTTCTCTCCTTTCTCTTTTCTTCCCCCGTTTCCCTCCATCCCTCTGGTCTATCACTCCACCTATAGCCCTCATTTCATCTGTCTTCCCTTGCCAGTGCCTTCCTGCCTCTTTATTCCTCCCATCCGGTTTCCTCTCTGTCTCCACATCTCTCTTTTTATTTTATTGTTGGGCTTTCTTGTACAAACGTCCCTCTCTTGTTGCTGCAAGTTCAGACCCGTCTGTAGAAAAATGATACTCGTGACTAATCTTTGTTGTGTCGTCTCTTGTTTTGTTTTTTCTTTCTTCCAGTTGTTCTACCACCTCCAGAGAGAGCGCTTCTTCCTCGAGCCCAGAGCCAGGTTCTATGCTGCAGAGATCGCCAGCGCCCTCGGCTACCTCCACTCTCTGAACATCGTCTACAGAGACCTGAAGCCAGAGAACATCCTGCTGGACTCACAGGGACACATCATCCTCACAGACTTCGGCCTGTGCAAGGAGAACATTGAACCCAACGGGACCACGTCGACTTTCTGTGGCACACCAGAGGTAAGGATGAAATCTCCTTCAATGCTCCTTTATTTGTTTAGCAGCACTTTGCAATATTCAGTATTTAATTCTCTCCGTCTTTGTCCATTCACAGTACTTAGCTCCTGAGGTGCTTCACAAGCAGCCGTACGACAGGACGGTAGACTGGTGGTGTTTAGGGGCCGTTCTCTATGAAATGCTCTATGGCCTGGTGAGTAACATCCACAGTTATGGTATACAGTAGTGTAGCCTTCAGTATATTCTTAAATATTGCTTAGGCATACAAAAAAAAGGTACAGTTTGTTGTGGCCAAGACTGTAACTGTTTCTTTTTGTCCCTCCTCAGCCTCCGTTCTACAGCCGTAACACAGCGGAGATGTATGACAACATCCTGAACAAGCCACTGCAGCTGAAACCCAACATTTCCAACGCAGCCAGACACTTGCTGGAGGGTTTGCTACAGAAGGACCGCACCAAGAGGCTGGGCTGCGCAGACGACTTTGTAAGTGTTTGATTCTACGTGTGTGTCTATATATATGTGCTTATTCAAATATTCCGTTGTGTTAAAACTTGTAATATAATTATTTATGATTTTTTTTTTCCTCCAGATTGAAATAAAGAACCACGTATTCTTCTCACCCATCAACTGGGATGAACTCAATGCCAAAAAAATCACCCCACCCTTCAACCCCAATGTGGTACGTTCCTTTTTAAAACTCCACTAAGCACTGGTGATGCTTACTGGTGGTCATTTTCTACAGGCTTCTCTTTTTTTTTGGTGTTACTTTTTAGTATTTGAAGCATCTACACTGTGTATCAAAACATTTCCAACTATGGTTTGGTATTTTTTACAGCCCGACTAATCCTCTGTTGTCTCCACTCTCCTTTAATCCTCCAGACTGGTCCCAATGACCTGCGGCACTTTGATCCAGAGTTCACAGATGAGCCGGTGCCCAACTCCATAGGCTGTTCTCCAGACAGTGCACTCGTCACAGCCAGCATCAAAGATGCTGCCGAAGCCTTCCTGGGTTTCTCCTATGCCCCTTCTATGGACTCCTACCTATAGGATTTAAACAAAGACACTTAAAAGGACATCACTTTAGATTTACCGGGCATGAACTGTGTCCATGGATCAGCATCTTGACCCCCACCCAACATTTCCTGTCACGGTGATGGATATTTCTTAAGCAAAAAGTCCTGCATCCACAAAGAACTATAGACACGTGTACCTGCCATAACTTCTCCATCCCTTAAACGCATTGAAGAAGATGGGTAGATTCTGCCTGTGAAATGACTTCTTGTAGTAAATCTCCATTTTACCATGATTTACTAATGCACAAAAAAACTTTTCACAGTGGACACCGAGCAACATGCTTCTACAGTCGTCGATTGTTCGTCTTGAGTCTGATAGTGGAAGTCCTTTGCACATAGCTCAGGAAGCTTAAAAGCCCCCATCTAATCCCCCCCCCCCCACACCCTTGGAGGTACAACTAACAAGCACACGCTTTCATCTTTTTCCATCAGAGAAAGGCTTGGCCAGTACTGTGCTGCTGACCCCGACCACGAACACACCATCTTCCATTTATGTAGCGAAACATCTCAGATTTGAGATCCCGTCCATCAGATCGGGATCTACCTGCCAGTCGAGTCTGAATGAGTAGTTCGGAAAAGATTTCATTCACCCGTTATGGTGCTTTAGTTTTCTTATCATTTTTCTACGTGTGCTTTTTGAAAGGGGAGTTGTTTGAAGCCGAATGTTACAGAGGGGGACATTTTATTTTTCTCTCAAAGGTGCCTTTATTTTCTTCTCACCGTCACATCTTGTCACATCTTTTGGGTTCACCCATGTCCAACTTTATTGTCGCTGTTTCGCGCGTTGTTTCCTTTTGTGGAGAGGAACAGTGTAGCATTAAAACATTTTTATACAGCTGTTAGGTCTTTAACGTGGGAGACGTGGGAACTCAACTGATGTTTCATGTCTTCATTTGCACATAAAACAATAATGGTAATGCTGAGAGAGAGACAGAGAGAGAGAGAGAGAGAGCACTGCTGCTATAGGTGAGAAGGAGAGTAATGCGTCTAGAGGTGTTAATGTAGTTCTGCTTGCCAACAGTGTCCCCCTCACATAGTCTTCCATTCACCTCACAGTAATCTAAGTAGCTGTCATCGTTGAAACTGAACATTCCATGTTAATATTGCTGTAATGCAGTTTGATGGTATTTAAGTTTGTTTGTATATTTGGAGTTATGTGTCCTAGTTTTAATGTATATTGAACAAAAATGACTAAAGGTATGCTTAAATATATACATATACATATATATGTATATACATATATAATGTATCAAGTCATGTTAAATGTACTGTAAATTGTAAAATTGTTTAAAAGAATTTAAGTGACCATGTCTCGTTTGCAATAAAACTTTAAACTTGATGGCGGCGTACTGCTGTTATTGTCGTTATTGATACATTGTCAATAAAAAAAACCCCCACTTCACTTTATTGATTTTCTGTTAGTCAACAGAACATTGAAAGGTCAAGTTATTGAATAAATGCATTAAAATGTGAAGAATGCAGGTATGATGGTAAGCACTGACCTAGTTTTGTTGGGAGGAGCTTGAGCTACTGACCTCACATTTGTGTAGAATGGACTTTAACCAACCTACATGCGTCAGCAGACTTACACAACCTTGACTGTGGCATGCAAATGTGTGTGTGTGTGTGTGTATCTCACAGACTGACAAGGCCACTCCAGGTAAAAATGCTACATAAATATTTAATGCAAAAGCTGCAATTGCATGAATAATAAATCAAAAATGAGTGATATACAGTAAATGATGTCTTCAGTAACAGGGCGAAAAAAGGGTGCTGATAAGATTCCTTCAGCTGCAGGTCAAGGTTGTTACTGTGGTTAATAGTGTCATTGTGCAGGGGAGCTATAAACCTCTAACTTTCCTCCTCCATAAAGATTTACATTGTAACAGGAATCCTGTTCCTGTTCAAACCCATCATAATCCCACATTTTGCAGAAAAGTGTCTGTAAAAGCCCTCCAAAGATTTTGTGTGTTGTATCACTGCCCTCAACTGAGCATATATGTCTCTGCAGTCACTGTTTCCTCAATAGCAAAAGAACACTGGGTGTTTTTATTTATTTTAAAGTGTATTTATTGTGATTTTATTTTTTTATTTTCAGTTTAATTAGTGTTGTTTTGTCTGTGAGCCAAAGGCAATTTTCCACCTCTATTCTATTCTGTTCTGTTCTGTTCTGTTCAAATTGTAAAATAAGACAAAATAAAATAAAATAAAATAAAAATAGTTGATTATCCCTGCGACCCTCTGGTGGAGGATAAAGTGGTAGAAAATGGAGGGATGGATAGTTGATTATCTCCTGTACTACTCTTTAAAATTATACTGAATGGCAAAAAGTTATTATTTACTGCCATCTGCTGGTCAAAGTACACAATCAAATTGAGTGAATGAGCAGGTGAGGAATGGTCCATGTTTAGACAAATAAAACAACAGCAGACTGACCTTTGACCCAGCAAAATATCACTTAAATCTACCAGTATAACAAACCTGTTACCTGCTGTTTTTACTGATCACAAACAGTGTGGGACGCCTTTTGTAGAGTTGTTCAGTCTGCCATCTCAGATTGCCTTGTTTAGTATGTTGTCCAAAATGTGACAAAGAAGTCATACTTTAGTATGTCGTCCAGATTTTGGCAAAAAAGTCATACTATGGTGTGTCGACCAAATTTTGACAAAAAAGTAACAGGTTAGTATGTCGTCCAAATTTTGACGAAAAAGTCATACTATAGCATGTCGTCCAAATTTTGACGACAAAATCATACTATAGTATGTCGTCCGAAATTTGACAAAAAAGTCATAGGTTAGTATGTTGTCCAAATTTTGACAAAAAAGTCATGCTATAGTATGTCGTCCGAAATTTGACAAAAAAAGTCATACTATACTATGTCGTCCAAATTTTGACGAAAAAGTCATACTATAGCATGTCGTCTAAAGTTTGAAAAAAAATGTCATACTATAGTATGTCGTCCAAAATGTGACAAAAAAAGTCATACTATAGTATGTCGTCCAATATTTGACAAAAAGTCATAGGTTAGTATGTCGTCCAGAATTTGACAAAAAAGTCAAAGGTTAGTATGTCGTCCGAAATTTGACAAAAAAGTCATAGGTTAGTATGTCGGCCAAAATTTGACCAAAATGTTATAGGTTAGTATGTCGTCCAAAATTTGACAAAAAAGTCATACTATAGTATGTCGTCCAAAATTTGACAAAAAAGTCATACTGTAGCATGTCGTCCAAAATTTGACAAAAAAGTCATAGGTTAGTATGTAGTCCAAAATATGACAAAAAAGTCATACTATAGTATGTCGTCCAAAATGTGACAAAAAAGTCATACTATAGTATGTCGTCCAAATTTTGACCAATAAGTCATACTATAGTATGTTGTCCAAAATTTGAAAAAAAAGTAATACTATAGTATTTCGTCCAAATGTTCACATAAAAGTCATGCTATAGTATGTCGTCTAAAATTTGACAAAAAGTCATAGGTTAGAATGTCGTCCAGTATTTGACAAAAAAGTCATAGGTTAGTTATGTCTTCCAAAATTTGACAAAAAAGTCATAGGTTAGTATGTCCTCCAAAATTTAACAAAAGACTTACTATCGTATGTCGTCCAAAATTTTGAAAAATTAGTCATATTATAGTATGTAGTCCAAAATTTGACAAAAAAGTCATACTATAGCATGTCCTCCAAATTTTGACAAAAAAGTCATACTATAGCATTTTGTGCAAAACTTTCACAAAAAAGTCATACTATAGTATGTCGTCCAAATTTTGACAAAAAAGTCATACTATAGCATTTCGTGCAAAATTTTCACAAAAAAGTAATACTATAGTATGTCGTCCAAATTTTGAAAAATAAGTCATACTATAGTATGTCGTCTAGATTTTCATAAAAAAGTCATACTATAGTATGTCGTCCAAATTTTGAAAAAAAAGTCATACTATAGTATGTCGTCTAGATTTTCACAAAAAAGTCATACTATAGTATGTCGTCCAAATTTTGAAAAAGAAGTCATACTATAGTATGTCATTCAAAATTTGACAGAAAGGTCATACTATAGTATGTCGTCCAAAATTTGAGAAAAAGGTCATAGGTTAGTATGTCGTCCGAAATTTGACAAAAAAGTCATACTATAGTATCTCATCCACATTTTGACAAAAAAGTCATACTATAGTATGTCGTCCACATTTTGACAAAAAAGTCATACTATAGTATGTCGTCCACATTTTGACAAAAAAGTCATACTATAGTATGTCGTCCACATTTTGACAAAAAGTCATAGGTTAGAATGTCGTCCAGTATTTGACAAAAAAGTCATAGGTTAGTATGTCTTCCAAAATTTGACAAAAAAGTCATAGGTTAGTATGTCCTCCAAAATTTGACAAAAAAGACACTATCGTATGTCGTCCAAAATTTTGAAAAATTAGTCATATTATAGTATGTAGTCCAAAATTTGACAAAAAAGTGATACTAGAGTATGTCCTCCAAATTTTGACAAAAAAGTGATACTAGAGTATGTCCTCCAAATTTTGACAAAAAACTCATACTATAGCATATCGTCCAAAATTTGACAAAAAAGTCATACTATAGTATGTCGTCCACATTTTGACAAAAAAGTCATACTATAGTATGTCGTCCAAAATTTTGAAAAATTAGTCATATTATAGTATGTAGTCCAAAATTTGACAAAAAAGTGATACTAGAGTATGTCCTCCAAATTTTGACAAAAAAGTGATACTAGAGTATGTCCTCCAAATTTTGACAAAAAACTCATACTATAGCATATCGTCCAAAATTTGACAAAAAAGTCATACTATAGTATGTCGTCCAAATTTTGACAAAAAAGTCATACTATAGTATGTCGTCCAAATTTTGACAAAAAAGTCATACTATAGTATGTCGTCCAAAATTTGACAAAAAAGTCATCCTATAGTTTGTCGTCCAAATTTTGACAAAAAAGTCATACTATAGTATGTCGTCCAAATGTTCACATAAAAGTCATGCTATAGTATGTCGTCTGAAATTTGACAAAAAAGTCATACCATAGCATGTCGTGCAAAATTTGACAAAAAAGTCATACTATAGTATGTCGTCCAAATTTTGACAAAAAAGTAATACTATAGTATGTCGTCTGAAATTTGACAAAAAAGTCATACTATAGCATGTCGTGCAAAATTTGACAAAAAAGTCATACTATAGTATGTCGTCCAAAATTTGACAAAAAAGTCATAGGTTAGTATGTCGTCCACATTTTGACAAAAAAGGAATACTATAGTATGTCGTCCAAAATTTGACAAAAATGTGATACTAGAGTATGTCCTCCAAATTTTGACAAAAAAGTGATACTAGAGTATGTCCTCCAAATTTTGACAAAAAACTCATACTATAGCATATCGTCCATAATTTGACAAAAAAGTCATACTATTGTATGTCGTCCAAATTTTGACAAAAAAGTCATACTATAGTATGTCATCCAAAATTTGACAAAAAAGTCATACTATAGTATGTCGTCCAAAATTTGACAAAAAAGTAATACTATAGCATATATTCCAAAATTTGACAAAAAGGTCATACTATAGTATGTCGTCCGATATTTGACAAAAAAGTCATAGGTTAGTATGTCCTCCAAATTTTGACAAAAAAGTCATACTTTAGCATGTCGTCCAAAATTTGACAAAAAAGTCATACTATAGTATGTCGTCCAAAATTTGACAAAAAAGTAATACTATAGTATGTCGTCCAAATTTTGACAAAAAAGTAATACTATAGCATATATTCCAAAATTTGACAAAAAAGTAATACTATAGCATATATTCCAAAATTTGACAAAAAGGTCATACTATAGTATGTCGTCCGATATTTGACAAAAAAGTCATAGGTTAGTATGTCCTCCAAATTTTGACAAAAAAGTCATACTATAGTATGTCGTCCAAATTTTGACAAAAAACTCATACTATAGCATATCGTCCAAAATTTGACAAAAAAGTCATACTATAGTATGTCGTCCAAATTTTGACAAAAAAGTCATACTATAGTATGTCGTCTGAAATTTGACAAAAAAGTCATACTATAGCATGTCGTGCAAAATTTGACAAAAAAGTCATACTATAGTATGTCATCCAAAATTTGGAAAAAAATTTATACTATAGTATGTCGTCCAAAATTTGACAAAAAAGTCATACTATAGTATGTCGTCCAAAATTTGACAAAAAAGTCATGCTATAGTATGTCATCTGAAATTTGACAAAAAAGTCATACTATAGTATGTCGTCCAAAATTTGACAAAAAAGTAATACTATAGCATATATTCCAAAATTTGACAAAAAGGTCATACTATAGTATGTCGTCCGATATTTGACAAAAAAGTCATAGGTTAGTATGTCCTCCAAATTTTGACAAAAAAGTCATACTATAGCATGTCGTCCAAAATTTGACAAAAAAGTCATACTATAGTATGTCGTCCAAAATTTGACAAAAAAGTAATACTATAGTATGTCGTCCAAATTTTGACAAAAAAGTAATACTATAGCATATATTCCAAAATTTGACAAAAAAGTAATACTATAGCATATATTCCAAAATTTGACAAAAAGGTCATACTATAGTATGTCGTCCGATATTTGACAAAAAAGTCATAGGTTAGTATGTCCTCCAAATTTTGACAAAAAAGTCATACTATAGTATGTCGTCCAAATTTTGACAAAAAACTCATACTATAGCATATCGTCCAAAATTTGACAAAAAAGTCATACTATAGTATGTCGTCCAAATTTTGACAAAAAAGTCATACTATAGTATGTCGTCTGAAATTTGACAAAAAAGTCATACTATAGCATGTCGTGCAAAATTTGACAAAAAAGTCATACTATAGTATGTCATCCAAAATTTGGAAAAAAATTTATACTATAGTATGTCGTCCAAAATTTGACAAAAAAGTCATACTATAGTATGTCGTCCAAAATTTGACAAAAAAGTCATGCTATAGTATGTCGTCTGAAATTTGACAAAAAAGTCATACTATAGTATGTCGTCCAAAATTTGACAAAAAAGTCATACTATAGTATGTCGTCCAAATTTTGACAAAAAAGTCATACTATAGCATGTCGTCCAAAATTTGACAAAAAAGTCATACTATAGTATGTCCTCCAAAATTTGACAAAAAAGTAATACTATAGTATGTCGTCCAAATGTTCACATAAAAGTCATGCTATAGTATGTCGTCTGAAATTTGACAAAAAAGTCATACTATAGTATGTCGTCCAAATTTTGACAAAAAAGTAATACTATAGCATATATTCCAAAATTTGACAAAAAAGTAATACTATAGTATGTCGTCCAAATGTTCACATAAAAGTCATGCTATAGTATGTCGTCCGATATTTGACAAAAAAGTAATACTATAGTATGTCGTCTGAAATTTGACAAAAAAGTCATACTATAGCATGTCGTGCAAAATTTGACAAAAAAGTCATACTATAGTATGTCGTCCAAAATTTGACAAAAAAGTCATACTATAGCATATCGTCCAAAATTTGACAAAAAAGTCATACTATAGTATGTCGTCCAAATTTTGACAAAAAAGTCATACTATAGTATGTCGTCCAAATTTTGACAAAAAAGTCATACTATAGTATGTCGTCCAAAATTTGACAAAAAAGTCATCCTATAGTTTGTCGTCCAAATTTTGACAAAAAAGTCATACTATAGTATGTCGTCCAAATGTTCACATAAAAGTCATGCTATAGTATGTCGTCTGAAATTTGACAAAAAAGTCATACCATAGCATGTCGTGCAAAATTTGACAAAAAAGTCATACCATAGCATGTCGTGCAAAATTTGACAAAAAAGTCATACTATAGTATGTCGTCCGATATTTGACAAAAAAGTCATAGGTTAGTATGTCCTCCAAATTTTGACAAAAAAGTCATACTATAGTATGTCGTCCAAATTTTGACAAAAAAGTCATACTATAGCATATCGTCCAAAATTTGACAAAAAAGTCATACTATAGTATGTCGTCCAAATTTTGACAAAAAAGTCATACTATAGTATGTCGTCTGAAATTTGACAAAAAAGTCATACTATAGCATGTCGTGCAAAATTTGACAAAAAAGTCATATTATAGTATGTCGTCAAAATTTGACAAAAAAGTCATAGGTTAGTATGTCGTCCACATTTTGACAAAAAAGTAATACTATAGTATGTCGTCCAAAATTTGACAAAAATGTGATCCTAGAGTATGTCCTCCAAATTTTGACAAAAAAGTGATACTAGAGTATGTCCTCCAAATTTTGACAAAAAACTCATACTATAGCATATCGTCCATAATTTGACAAAAAAGTCATACTATTGTATGTCGTCCAAATTTTGACAAAAAAGTCATACTATAGTATGTCGTCCAAAATTTGACAAAAAAGTCATACTATAGTATGTCGTCCAAAATTTGACAAAAAAGTCATAGGTTAGTATGTCGTCCACATTTGACAAAAAAGTAATACTATAGTATGTCGTCCAAAATTTGACAAAAATGTGATACTAGAGTATGTCCTCCAAATTTTGACAAAAAAGTCATACTATAGTATGTCGTCCAAAATTTGACAAAAAAGTCATACTATAGTATGTCGTCCAAAATTTGACAAAAAAAGTAATACTATAGTATGTCGTCCAAATGTTCACATAAAAGTCATGCTATAGTATGTCGTCTGAAATTTGACAAAAAAGTCATACTATAGTATTTCGTCCAAATTTTGACAAAAAAGTAATACTATAGCATATATTCCAAAATTTGACAAAAAGGTCATACTATAGTATGTGGTCCGATATTTGACAAAAAAGTCATAGGTTAGTATGTCCTCCAAATTTTGACAAAAAAGTCATACCATAGTATGTCGTCCAAATTTTGACAAAAAACTCATACTATAGCATATCGTCCAAAATTTGACAAAAAAGTCATACTATAGTATGTCGTCCAAATTTTGACAAAAAAGTAATACTATAGTATGTCGTCCAAAATTTGACAAAAAAGTCATACTATAGTATGTTGTCCAAATTTTGACAAAAAAGTAATACTATAGTATGTCGTCTGAAATTTGACAAAAAAGTCATACTATAACATGTCGTGCAAAATTTGACAAAAAAGTCATACTATAGTATGTCGTCCAAAATTTGACAAAAAAGTCATAGGTTAGTATGTCGTCCACATTTTGACAAAAAAGTAATACTATAGTATGTCGTCCAAAATTTGACAAAAATGTGATACTAGAGTATGTCCTCCAAATTTTGACAAAAAAGTGATACTAGAGTATGTCCTCCAAATTTTGACAAAAAACTCATACTATAGCATATCGTCCATAATTTGACAAAAAAGTCATACTATTGTATGTCGTCCTAATTTTGACAAAAAAGTCATACTATAGTATGTCGTCCAAAATTTGACAAAAAAGTCATACTATAGTTTGTCGTCCAAATTTTGACAAAAAAGTCATATTATAGTTTGTCGTCCAAATGTTCACATAAAAGTCATGCTATGGTATGTCGTCTGAAATTTGACAAAAAAGTCATACTATAGTATGTCGTCCGATATTTGACAAAAAAGTCATACTATAGTATGTCGTCCAAATGTTCACATAAAAGTCCTGCTATAGTATGTCGTCTGAAATTTGACAAAAAAGTCATAGGTTAGTATGTCCTCCAAATTTTGACAAAAAAGTCATACTATAGCATGTCCTCCAAATTTTGACAAAAAAGTCATACTATAGTATGTCGTCTAGACTTTCACAAAAAGTCATACTATAGTATGTCGTCCAAATTTTGACAAAAATTTCATACTATAGTATGTCGTCCAAAATTTGACAAAAAAGTCATACTATAGTATGTCGTCCAAAATTTGACAAAAAAGTCATACTATAGTATGTCGTCCAAAATTTGACAAAAAAGTCATAGGTTAGTTTGTCGTCCACATTTTGACAAAAAAGTAATACTATAGTATGTCGTCCAAAATTTGACAAAATGTGATACTAGAGTATGTCCTCCAAATTTTGACAAAAAAGTGATACTAGAGTATGTCCTCCAAATTTTGACAAAAAACTCATACTATAGCATATTGTCCATAATTTGACAAAAAAGTCATACTATAGTATGTCGTCCAAATTTTGACAAAAAAGTCATACTATAGTATGTCGTCCAAAATTTGACAAAAAAGTCATACTATAGTTTGTTGTCCAAATGTTCACATAAAAGTCATGCTATAGTATGTCGTCTGAAATTTGACAAAAAAGTCATACTATAGCATGTCGTGCAAAATTTGACAAAAAAGTCATACTATAGTATGTCGTCCGATATTTGACAAAAAAGTCATACTATAGTATGTCGTCCAAATTTTGACAAAAAAGTCATACTATAGTATGTCGTCCAAAATTTGACAAAAAAGTCATACTATAGTTTGTCGTCCAAATTTTGACAAAAAAGTCATACTATAGTATGACGTCCAAATGTTCACATAAAAGTCATGCTATAGTATGTCGTCTGAAATTTGACAAAAAAGTCATAGGTTGGTATGTCCTCCAAATTTTGACAAAAAAGTCATACTATAGTATCTCATCCATATTTTGACAAAAAAGTAATACTATAGTATGTCGTCCAAATGTTCACAAAAAAGTCATACTTTAGTATGTTGTCCAAATGTAGACAAAAAAGTCATACTATAGTATGTCGTCCAAAATTTGGAAAAAAATTTATACTATAGTATGTCGTCCAAAATTTGACAAAAAAGTAATACAATAGTATGTCGTCCAAATGTTCACATAAAAGTCATGCTATAGTATGTCGTCTGAAATTTGTCAAAAAAGTCATACTATAGTATGTCGTCCAAAATTTGACAAAAAAGTCATACTATAGTATGTCGACCAAATTTTGACAAAAAAGTCATACTATAGCATGTCGTCCAAAATTTGACAAAAAAGTCATACTATAGTATGTCGTCCAAAATTTGACAAAAAAGTAATACTATAGTATGTCGTCCAAATGTTCACATAAAAGTCATGCTATAGTATGTCGTCTGAAATTTGACAAAAAAGTCATACTATAGCATGTCGTGCAAAATTTGACACAAAAGTCATACTATAGTATGTCGTCCGATATTTGACAAAAAAGTCATACTATAGTATGTCCAAATTTTGACAAAAAAGTCATACTATAGTATGTCGTCCAAAATTTGACAAAAAAGTCATACTATAGTTTGTCGTCCAAATTTTGACAAAAAAGTCATACTATAGTATGTCGTCCAAATGTTCACATAAAAGTCATGCTATAGTATGTCGTCTGAAATTTGACAAAAAAGTCATAGGTTAGTATGTCCTCCAAATTTTGACAAAAAAGTCATACTATAGTATGTCGTCTAGACTTTCACAAAAAGTCATACTATAGTATGTCGTCCAAAATTTGACAAAAAAGTCATAGGTTAGTATGTCGTCCACATTTTGACAAAAAAGTAATACTATAGTATGTCGTCCAAAATTTGACAAAAATGTGATACTAGAGTATGTCCTCCAAATTTTGACAAAAAAGTGATACTAGAGTATGTCCTCCAAATTTTGACAAAAAACTCATACTATAGCATATCGTCCATAATTTGACAAAAAAGTCATACTATTGTATGTCGTCCACATTTTGACAAAAAAGTCATACTATAGTATGTCGTCCAAAATTTGACAAAAAAGTCATACTATAGTATGTCGTCCAAAATTTGACAAAAAAGTCATACTATAGTATGTCGTCCACATTTTGACAAAAAAGTAATACTATAGTATGTCGTCCAAAATTTGACAAAAATGTGATACTAGAGTATGTCCTCCAAATTTTGACAAAAAAGTGATACTAGAGTATGTCCTCCAAATTTTGACAAAAAAACTCATACTATAGCATATCGTCCATAATTTGACAAAAAACTCATACTATAGCATGTCGTCCAAATTTTGACAAAAAAGTCATACTATAGTATGTCGTCCAAAATTTGACAAAAAAGTCATACTATAGTTTGTCGTCCAAATGTTCACATAAAAGTCATGCTATAGTATGTCGTCTGAAATTTGACAAAAAAGTCATACTATAGCATGTCGTGCAAAATTTGACAAAAAAGTCATACTATAGTATGTCGTCCGATATTTGACAAAAAAGTCATACTATAGTATGTCGTCCAAATTTTGACAAAAAAGTCATACTATAGTATGTCGTCCAAAACTTGACAAAAAAGTCATACTATAGTTTGTCGTCCAAATTTTGACAAAAAAGTCATACTATAGTATGTCGTCCAAATGTTCACATAAAAGTCATGCTATAGTATGTCGTCTGAAATTTGACAAAAAAGTCATAGGTTAGTATGTCGTCCAAAATTTGACAAAAAAGTCATAGGTTTGTATGTCGTCCAGAATTTGACAAAAAAGTCATAGGTTAGTATGTCGTCCAAAATTTGACAAAAAAGTCATACTATAGTATCTCATCCATATTTTGACAAAAAAGTAATACTATAGTATGTCGTCCAAATGTTCACAAAAAAGTCATACTATAGTATGTCCTCCAAATTTTGACAAAAAACTCATACTATAGCATATCGTCCATAATTTGACAAAAAACTCATACTATAGCATGTCGTCCAAATTTTGACAAAAAAGTCATACTATAGTATGTCGTCCAAAATTTGACAAAAAAGTCATACTATAGTTTGTCGTCCAAATGTTCACATAAAAGTCATGCTATAGTATGTCGTCTGAAATTTGACAAAAAAGTCATACTATAGCATGTCGTGCAAAATTTGACAAAAAAGTCATACTATAGTATGTCGTCCGATATTTGACAAAAAAGTCATACTATAGTATGTCGTCCAAATTTTGACAAAAAAGTCATACTATAGTATGTCGTCCAAAACTTGACAAAAAAGTCATACTATAGTTTGTCGTCCAAATTTTGACAAAAAAGTCATACTATAGTATGTCGTCCAAATGTTCACATAAAAGTCATGCTATAGTATGTCGTCTGAAATTTGACAAAAAAGTCATAGGTTAGTATGTCGTCCAAAATTTGACAAAAAAGTCATAGGTTTGTATGTCGTCCAGAATTTGACAAAAAAGTCATACTATAGTATCTCATCCATATTTTGACAAAAAAGTAATACTATAGTATGTCGTCCAAATGTTCACAAAAAAGTCATACTATAGTATGTCGTCCAAAATTTGGAAAAAAATTTATACTATAGTATGTCGTCCAAAATTTGACAAAAAAGTAATACTATAGTATGTCGTCCAAATGTTCACATAAAAGTCATGCTATAGTATGTCGTCTGAAATTTGACAAAAAAGTCATACTATAGTATGTCGTCCAAAATTTGACAAAAAAGTCATACTATAGTATGTCGTCCAAATTTTGACAAAAAAGTCATACTATAGTATGTCGTCCAAAATTTGACAAAAAAGTCATACTATAGTATGTCGTCCAAATGTTCACATAAAAGTCATGCTATAGTATGTTGTCCAAAATTTGACAAAAAAGTCATACTATAGTATGTCGTCCAAATTTTGACAAAAAAGTCATACTATAGCATGTCGTCCAAAATTTGACAAAAAAGTCATACTATAGTATGTCGTCCAAAATTTGACAAAAAAGTAATACTATAGTATGTCGTCCAAATGTTCACATAAAAGTCATGCTATAGTATGTCGTCTGAAATTTGACAAAAAAGTCATACTATAGTATGTCGTCCAAATTTTGACAAAAAAGTAATACTATAGCATATATTCCAAAATTTGACAAAAAGGTCATACTATAGTATGTCGTCCGATATTTGACAAAAAAGTCATAGGTTAGTATGTCCTCCAAATTTTGACAAAAAAGTCATACTATAGTATGTCGTCCAAATTTTGACAAAAAACTCATACTATAGCATATCGTCCAAAATTTGACAAAAAAGTCATACTATAGTATGTCGTCCAAATTTTGACAAAAAAGTAATACTATAGTATGTCGTCTGAAATTTGTCAAAAAAGTCATACTATAGCATGTCGTGCAAAATTTGACAAAAAAGTCATACTATAGTATGTCGTCCAAAATTTGACAAAAAAGTCATAGGTTAGTATGTCGTCCACATTTTGACAAAAAAGTAATACTATAGTATGTCGTCCAAAATTTGACAAAAATGTGATACTAGAGTATGTCCTCCAAATTTTGACAAAAAAGTGATACTAGAGTATGTCCTCCAAATTTTGACAAAAAACTCATACTATAGCATATCGTCCATAATTTGACAAAAAAGTCATACTATTGTATGTCGTCCAAATTTTGACAAAAAAGTCATACTATAGTATGTCATCCAAAATTTGACAAAAAAGTCATACTATAGTATGTCGTCCAAAATTTGACAAAAAAGTAATACTATAGCATATATTCCAAAATTTGACAAAAAGGTCATACTATAGTATGTCGTCCGATATTTGACAAAAAAGTCATAGGTTAGTATGTCCTCCAAATTTTGACAAAAAAGTCATACTATAGCATGTCGTCCAAAATTTGACAAAAAAGTCATACTATAGTATGTCGTCCAAAATTTGACAAAAAAGTAATACTATAGTATGTCGTCCAAATTTTGACAAAAAAGTAATACTATAGCATATATTCCAAAATTTGACAAAAAGGTCATACTATAGTATGTCGTCCGATATTTGACCAAAAAGTCATAGGTTAGTATGTCCTCCAAATTTTGACATAAAAGTCATACTATAGTATGTCGTCCAAATTTTGACAAAAAACTCATACTATAGCATATCGTCCAAAATTTGACAAAAAAGTCATACTATAGTATGTCGTCCAAATTTTGACAAAAAAGTAATACTATAGTATGTCGTCTGAAATTTGACAAAAAAGTCATACTATAGCATGTCGTGCAAAATTTGACAAAAAAGTCATACTATAGTATGTCGTCCAAAATTTGACAAAAAAGTCATAGGTTAGTATGTCGTCCACATTTTGACAAAAAAGTAATACTATAGTATGTCGTCCAAAATTTGACAAAAATGTGATACTAGAGTACGTCCTCCAAATTTTGACAAAAAAGTGATACTAGAGTATGTCCTCCAAATTTTGACAAAAAACTCATACTATAGCATATCGTCCATAATTTGACAAAAAAGTCATACTATTGTATGTCGTCCACATTTTGACAAAAAAGTCATACTATAGTATGTCGTCCAAAATTTGACAAAAAAGTCATACTATAGTATGTCGTCCAAAATTTGACAAAAAAGTCATACTATAGTATGTCGTCCACATTTTGACAAAAAAGTAATACTATAGTATGTCGTCCAAAATTTGACAAAAATGTGATACTAGAGTATGTCCTCCAAATTTTGACAAAAAAGTGATACTAGAGTATGTCCTCCAAATTTTGACAAAAAACTCATACTATAGCATATCGTCCATAATTTGACAAAAAACTCATACTATAGCATGTCGTCCAAATTTTGACAAAAAAGTCATACTATAGTATGTCGTCCAAAATTTGACAAAAAAGTCATACTATAGTTTGTCGTCCAAATTTTGACAAAAAAGTCATACTATAGTATGTCGTCCAAATGTTCACATAAAAGTCATGCTATAGTATGTCGTCTGAAATTTGACAAAAAAGTCATAGGTTAGTATGTCCTCCAAATTTTGACAAAAAAGTCATACTATAGCATGTCCTCCAAATTTTGACAAAAAAGTCATACTATAGTATGTCGTCTAGACTTTCACAAAAAGTCATACTATAGTATGTCGTCCAAATTTTGACAAAAATTTCATACTACAGTATGTCGTCCAAAATTTGACAAAAACGTCATAGGTTTGTATCTCGTCCAGAATTTGACAAAAAAGTCATAAGTTAGTATGTCGTCCAAAATTTGACAAAAAAGTCATACTATAGTATCTCATCCATATTTTGACAAAAAAGTAATACTATAGTATGTCGTCCAAATGTTCACAAAAAAGTCATACTTTAGTATGTTGTCCAAATGTAGACAAAAAAGTCATACTATAGTATGTCGTCCAAAATTTGGAAAAAAATGTATACTATAGTATGTCGTCCAAAATTTGACAAAAAAGTAATACTATAGTATTTCGTCCAAATGTAGACAAAAAAGTCATACTATAGTATGTCGTCCAAAATTTGGAAAAAAATTTATACTATAGTATGTCGTCCAAAATTTGACAAAAAAGTAATACTATAGTATGTCGTCCAAATGTTCACATAAAAGTCATGCTATAGTATGTCGTCTGAAATTTGACAAAAAAGTCATACTATAGTATGTCGTCCAAATTTTGACAAAAAAGTAATACTATAGCATGTATTCCAAAATTTGACAAAAAGGTCATACTATAGCATGTCGTCCAAAATTTGACAAAAAAGTCATACTATAGTATGTCGTCCACATTTTGACAAAAAAGTCATACTATAGTATGTCGTCCAAAATTTGACAAAAAAGTAATACTATAGTATGTCGTCCAAATGTTCACATAAAAGTCATGCTATAGTATGTCGTCTAAAATTTGACAAAAAAGTCATACTATAGCATGTCGTGCAAAATTTGACAAAAAAGTCCTACTATAGTATGTCGTCCGAAATTTGACAAAAAAGTCATAGGTTAGTATGTCCTCCAAATTTTGACAAAAAAGTCATACTACAGTATGTCGTCCAAAATTTGACAAAAAAGTCATAGGTTAGTATGTCGTCCAGAATTTGACAAAAAAGTCATAGGTTAGTATGTCGACCAAAATTTGACAAAAAAGTCATACTATAGTATCTCATCCATATTTTGACAAAAAAAGTAATACTATAGTATGTCGTCCAAATGTTCACATAAAAGTCATACTATAGTATGTCCTCCAAATTTTGACAAAAAAGTCATACTATAGCATTTCGTGCAAAATTTTCACAAAAAAGTCATACTATAGCATGTCGTCCAAATTTTGAAAAATAAGTCATATTATAGTATGTCGTCTAGATTTTCACAAAAAAGTCATACTATAGTATATCGTCCAAAATTTGACAAAAAAGTCATACTATAGTATGTCGTCCAAAATTTGACAAAAAAGTCATACTATCGTATGTCGTCCAAAATTTGACAAAAAAGTCATACTATAGTATATCGTCCACATTTTCACAAAAAAGTCATACAACAGTATGTCGTCCAAAATTTGACCAAAAAGTCATACTATAGGATGTCATTCAAAATTTGACAGAAAGGTCATAGTATAGCATGTCGTCCAAAATTAGACAAAAAAGTCATAGTATAGCATGTCGTCCAAAATTAGACAAAAAAGTCATACTATAGTATGTCGTCCAAAATTTGAGAAAAAGGTCATAGGTTAGTATGTCGTCCAAAATTTGACAAAAAAGTCATACTATAGTATGTTGTCCACATTTTGACAAAAAAGTCATACTATAGTATGTTATCCAAATTTTTACAAAAAATTCATACTATAGTATGTCGTCCACAATTTGACAAAAAAGTCATAGGTTAGTATGTCGTCCAAATTTTGACAAAAATGTCATATTTCCTTCACCCCACAGAGTGGGAGTGAAGGTTTGTTTTTGGTGGCTCTGTGCACGTGTGTCTCTGCTTCCTCAGAGCTGCACTTGCCACTATTACCAACAGATGGCACCAGAGCGTGAATGGGGTTAAGTCTGCCATCCCTGATTGCCTTGTTTCGTATGATTTAGAATGTTTTCATGTATTTTTAAAAATTGCATGTATTGCTGTAAATCTGGTTTAAGTGAAACTAAATAAACTTTAATTATTTAGTCATGGTTTGTAGTTAAATGTTTCCATTTCCATGTTTCCTGTGTATAAACTACACAGACATTATCTATTCTTGCCCTGCCCTAAAGTACTACATATAAAATAAACAATGTTCAAATGTCGTAAAATTCATTCCTCACTCTGTTCCTGAAAAAAACATGTCACGATACAGTGCAAGCAAAAAGGAGTTGACCACGCCCCTTAAACTTTGATAGAGGTTGGTTTTGTGACTTTGATGATGTCACTTTTAGAATTTTTGAATTTAAAACCCTATCTCTCCAGTTTATTTGTCCCTTCTTTTTATTTGACCTTATTTTAATCTCAATTGTCCTTTCACTAAGAACATCCATGCCCCAGTATCCATGTTTCCCTCAACAATCATCTCTAATACCCATCCCTTTCACATCTATCTTTTCATAACATCATATTGTGTGCTTTTCAAAAAACACTGCAGCCACTGTTTGTTAACCTTTTCCAAAAGTGCACTGACTATTCCTTCTCTTAATTTACACATTATGTGAAAATAGAATTATTGGTCTGCAGTTTGTTGGTTTACTGCAATCTTTGCATTGGGGGTTTCATAAATGTGATTTGAATAGTTTCTTTCTAATTTACAGGGATTCATTTCATCTTCCATTTTTTACTTAACAACAATAGCAACTTCTGTAAACCTCTTTTACTTAGGTTGTTCAATCATCATTCAATCGGTCAAGATGGCATATTCCATCTTTCCCATGAGCTCTCCTAAATAGATTGGTTCTGGCAACACTTGGTGATATGATTAGCAAGTGATAAAAGGATAAAGATAAAAGCAACAGGTGACGTCACACACACGTCCCCTAATATGTCACAGGTCTATGTCGTAAGTTGACAAGGACATACTCATTAAGAATGAGGATTTAATGCAATGGAGTTTTACAAAGCTGTTTGTGCCAAATATAAGGTAAAAATCAATTCTCATGTTGTAGAAGTTTTACAGCGGACAACTGCGACCGAGAATGTCACATTAACAATAACAGGAAACCATCGACTGAGACCCGTTCAGAGACTCGACGACGATGACATTCGCATGCTCGTTCAGTGTCTGCAAATCAAACAGGGTTTGACGGGCCTTGATCTGAAGTTCAACAACATCACAGATGAAGGTGTCATATACCTTGCTGAACTCTTACAGAAGGAGAATTCATCTCTGAGCTGTCTGGACCTCATGTTTAATGACATCCTGACAGATGGAGCGAAAATCCTGTGCAGCAGTCTGCAGGGTAACCGCACCTTGCTCTCTTTAAGGCTCTCGGGTAATAAGATCGGGAACAAAGGAGGGATGCACCTGGCCAAGATGCTGCAGGAGAACGACACCCTGCAGGAGCTGGAGCTGGCTGACTGTGATCTGGGCATTCAGAGTATCATAGCGCTCATCATCTCTATGAAAAGCCACAAGGCCCTACGCCGTGTTGACCTCAGCCGACCTCTGCTCTTCAGCCACCTGGAGGAGTGGGCTGTGCACTGCACAGACATGCTGATGGTGAACTGCATCATTGTGGAGCTCCACCTGGCGAAGATGGGGATGACAGACACTGGGATGCAGAGGTTGGCCGAAGGCCTGAGGCTCAACCGCAGCCTGCGCTACCTGGATTTGCGCTGTAACCGCGTGACTCGTGACGGAATCCGCTATCTCGCTGAGGTGCTCAAGCAGAACCCGACACTTGAGATCATCGACCTGTCATCCAACCGGATAGAGGGTGAGGGCGCCAAGTATCTGAGTGAAGCAATCACCTGTCCCGGCTGCAGCGTGAAAGAGCTGTCTGTCACCAGGAACAACATCAAGGCAGAGGGTCTGCTCGCTTTGACTCAGGCGATGACGGCAAACAAAACTCTGACACACATCTACGTGTGGGGGAACCACAAGGACGAGCCTGTCTGCAAGGCCTTCAGAGATCTGCTGTCCAGCGGCCGCCTGCTGCCGCAGCATACAGACGTCAGTGCGTACGAGGTCGATGGTCACATCTATCTTGCTGAGGTCTTCAATGCTTTAAGGAGACATTACAGAACAGACAGTTCCGGTACAGACGACACCTACAACTCACTCCTAGGTGACCGACTAAAACCGACAGCATCCACCTGATCACCAGTCACACAAACTGATTCACTGCATCACGTACAAGTAATAGAAGAAGAAAAAGGAGAAGTTATGGACGATTTAAGGTCCAGGGTGTAAAATGATGACATCTAATAATAGCATCTTGACGATAGAGCGCAACAAACAGAGGACTCATCATTAGATGTGAGGCTTTTACACTGGTGAGAGGAGTTGCACTCTTCAGTCTCTTCATTAGAGTGCATGAATAGGAAACTTTCATTTATTCATCTATGAGCCTCATTAATAAATAAAGAAATAAAAAGTAAAAGTTCAATTCAATCCCTACAATACCAGATCCATTGGTTACCTGTATCATTTTGAGACACATCTACACCACGATGTCTCCCAGCATAGTAGCGCGCACACACAAAGTATGAAAGTATTACTATCAAACAGTTTAATACATGTGATATAAGACCATCTTCAAGCAATTCAAGTGTTTTTACAGAGAGACTATCAGAAAGCAGAAACTGCGGACACTGGATGTCAGTGTATTTACTCACTGACATCCAGTGTCCGCAGTTTCTGATTTAGTGCTACAGTTCAGGTCAGGTCAGTCACAGCTCCAGTGTTGAGTCAGTCTTCACAGCAAAATGTGTCAGAGCAGTGTGTCATTGGTTCCACCAGTTAATGTGGTAACAATGGCTTCTTCCATCTTGTTACATGGTGTATGAAGAGTTGTTTTGACACCATGGTCAGGGTCGTGTCACATGGCTCCTTTGAGCGTCCCATGACGGTTCAATGTCGAATGCTTCATCTTATACATTTCATGCATGTATAACAAGACGGACGCCTCAGTCTTGCCCTATCCCTACAACCTGTTGACCTATTTGTTGATTTCAAGTTATTCGTTTCAATTTTCAGAAGACTCTGGAACCTGTTCAGATTAGTTGTGTTAAATTTTGCATGAAATGTATGAGACAAACAAAGCTGCTTTATAACCCAATTGTGTGAGAGTTGAAAACATGTTCCAGAAAGTCTCCTTCTTTGTGGATTTAGAAACAGACATGGTGTAAACCTGACTGAAAAATGTTGCAGTGGAAATGATCAAACCAGCCTTAAAAATGACCATAAGGTTGAATCTAGGGATGAAACAAAGTGCTGTACATCAGGGATAGATAAAATATAAAAATGTGTGACCTAAGAACAAACAATAAAACAATAAAATACTGTAGAAGACAGAGGTAGACGAGCAGCCTCACACACCGGCGCCATCAGTCGGACACTGGTTCAAATCACTGGATCGGATATCTGACAGGTATCAAATCTGATACAATCCAAAAATCTCTTTGAAAATCTCTTTGAAATGACTCTGTGTGATGTATTGTTAACAGCTTCAGAAATGGTCTAAAATGACTGCATTGGAGTTTGTCGGACACAAAAAAGTGGTGTCGTCCCATCCCTAGTTGAATGAACAAACATATTATATGAGTGTGATTTGAACTTTGAATCCAACATGTTGTCCATGCATTTAAGACATGAGATTAAAAATAATGAGGAAGCAACCTTCCACAACCTTTCAAGATGTGCCGTATATCTGCTGACCTACAGCTCAGTCTCCACCCATAGTAACCTCTGCGTCATTACACAACACATGCGGCTGTGCACACTCACGCACCTTTGGCAAACTCAATCGAGCATCAAGTAGCAACTGCTGAAAACGGGACAACGTTTTCTATACTATAGATCATGCCAGAACAGGAAATAGATCTCCATAGCCAAGTACAAACTGTGCAGAATGTTGCAGACACATGAGGCTACATTCTGTCATAAGTGAAGCAGCAGGGGCAGGTGTGACAGCTCAGTCCTGCAGCTTTCCTAGAAACAGGCCATGGGAACTGAGCAAAACAGCAGGTGGCCTCTCCATTTGTTATCCCATGCAGAGGAAGTGACACAGCGTTATTGATCCAGGTGTGTTATAATGCTGGTTCACCCATAGCGATGGATACATCGGACACGCATATCTAATCACATGGCAGGAGCTTGAACATGTCGACCTGCTGAAGTTCAAACTGAGCATCATGACGAGGAAGAAATTTGATTAAAGTGACTTTTGGTCGGAAGGTTTGGTCCTGAGTATTTCACAAAAACTGCTGATCTATGGCAAATTTCATGCACCGCCACTTCTAGGATTTACAGAGAAGTGTTTGTAAAACTGAAAAAAATATTCACCGCTCTAAATGTTTGTTGACGTGCAGACGAATATCTCTGAACACACATTAACACGTCAAACTTTAAAGCAGACCTCACCTAACCTGGTGCCACTCCCATTTCCTGCTTGTTATTTGAGGAAAACAAACATAAACACAGTGAAATGTGAGTGATGGGTGACATGGAGGACAACAATAAGCACTTATTAATGAGTAATGATATCATAAACTCAATATTGGTCAAAGGGAATTATGATTACCATAAATGAAAACAATCCTCCTTATGTAGGAGCTATATCACATTTTACAAGAATATGTTTTATTCATTTATTAATTGATTGATTTCCCTCAGAACAAAGTCCAGTGGATTGGCAGAATTACACACAATCAGTGCAAAGGCTGTCAAACGCGTCTGGATCGATAATAATTCACTCCGGGTGTTATTGGTGTTGGTGCAGCTTAATTCCGCGTTTCCTATTGGTGGTTTTGGGGGTTGTGTGGGCGGAGTTAAAGCGTTGCTAAACCAAAACAAGCTGACTGCCTGGCCCTTCAGCGACATCAGCGAAGAGGAAGAGTTAAATCGGTCAGAGAGAGCGTGTGGAGCTGCAGAGAGCGAATGGACCGACAAACCCGGCTCTGAGCTGACAGCAGAAACTCAGGTAAGAACAGTGTCACAGCTCCCGGGGAAAAACCACGCTCTTCTTTCCTCAAACGTTCATTGAGCCACACTTTATTTGCACTTAAACCGTAAACAAGCCCATACTTGAAGACCGTGCTTCGGCCTTTACTTTTGTTTTTTTTAAGGGTGTGTGTGTGTGGTTTCTGGCCTCCACAAAACGACATTTTAACCTTTGAGCAGATACACCAAAGTGCATATAAACAACCCCATATTTACATTGTATTTTATTTATTTATTTATTTATTTATTTATTTATTCATTCATTCATTTATTTATTTATTTATTTATTTAATCTTAACAGTACGAGGTCAGCTTGTTGTCAAGAAATGCAACATTGAGGTTTGAAATCACATTTGTTGATACTAATGAATTGCAACATCAATCTCATTGGCGCCAAGTGTTGTGATGCAATCAAATCATGACATGACATGCCAGACCTAAACTGACCTCGTACTGTCTAACAGTAAATGACGCTACTGTAGGCGCCTGTTCAACACATACATAATTACATTCCTCAAAAGTCGTTTTCAGATTCACTTAATGTCTCAGGGTCACTAAACCAGCAAGCTGCAAGTGACCTTTGTGAGATTCACAGAGCTGGAATTTATGACACGACCAGGACCTGCCAGGACCTGCCAGTCTGGTCTAATGGAGCCCCATTAACCAGGTTTGGTTAATGGGGCTCCATTACTGTAGTGGCACATGCTGGAATGAACGTGTCACCACTATCATTTTACACCCGCCTTCATAATCTACTATGTTTTGGAATGTGCAATAGACACACACACCTTCAGAAACTGTCCAAGCACTTTTATCAGATGCATGTGGCATATTCTACACATTTAATTTTTTTTTTAGGTCTTTACTGTTCGTGGTGGTTGAAAATGGACCCCAACAGTGAGACCAAGACGATGACCTCTTACCTCCCAGCCAACCCCGGCAGTGAGACCCAGAATGTGGCCCCAACCAAAGGCCCAGGTACACATTTAAAAAAAAAAAGAAAAGAAAAAAGATAATAATATGTGTTGAATACAATGAACATTGCATGTGTGTCATTGTTTTGTTTGTGGCTCAAAGAGATTAGTTTGTGAAGGTACATTGGGTGGCTCATCGGATTTTCTCTGTCTAATTTAAAACACGATCAACCGGAAAATCAATATTTATTATCTCCACCAAAGGAGATCAGGTGTTTGCCTGCGTTTTGTGTGTGTGTCTGCTTGCGATCGGCGTAACTTGACATTTACTGAGGCCGTAGAAGAAAATGATAAGATTTCGGTGATCTGTATCACCGCTTGAGTGATTTGACACTGTGTGAAGGTTTGCGCTCCCTGAGTGCTTTCTCTTGATAAATACTAACCTTGTTTCCAAGAAGCAGCTTCACTGAGATAACTTAAGAAGGACGCCTCCCACAAAAGTGGAACTTGGACTGCATGCGTAAAGTGAGTTTGTAATGAGTTAAACTCCAGAAAACTCAGGAAGTATGAAGTGTATGAATTCCCTACACTTTGAAAGCACTACTGATTATTCCAAAATAATGTTCGTGTTTGTGTAGCTTCTTCACATCACCTGTTTCTTAATCTCGGGTTAGTAATGAAGCCAGTTGAGTTCACTGTTGAGTTCTGGTCACACTGACCTTAGTGGCACGTTTCCAAGTATGTGACACTGCCTCAATTGAACAATGCCGCAATACTAACCTCATGTAACCAGATGTCATGACTTGATATGACCCGAAGAGATGACTGCAACTAAAGCTTTTCTTGGACAAAAGAAAAATGAGTGTATTCAGTTTTTCCATCGTCATCAAGTTAAGTTTTAGTATAACATAAAACATTTCAGTCTGTGGCGTGTCAAGTAGAATCAATGTGTCAACCTTACGAAACAAACGTACACATTCATGACCTACGTGTACATGATTAACACAACCAGGATCTTGGACGGGGTCACTGTTGTTGTTTTTTCAGGTTTAATATGTATCTTAAATGTCCAGGATATAAATGCAGCTCATATATACCATATCAAGACAATTAAGCCTTGGACAGAACAAAGGTTGACACAGTTGATGTGAACCTGCTGACTTGTTCCCCGAGTCCTTTATGGTGGACGCTGAGCAGGCCTCTTGTGTTTTGACTTTGACTCCGTGAGTTTCTGTTTCCCTCTCCAGGCTGCAGCTGGCTGGTGGTGGTAGCAGCTTTAGCTGCCTCTCTGAGTGGCCTGATGCTGGGCTATGAAATGGGCCTAACTTCTGGGGTCCTGCTGCACCTGCGAGGACTCCTCTCCCTCTCCTGCCGGGAACAGGAACTGCTGGTCAGCTCCCACCTGCTCGGCGCTCTCCTCATCTGCCTGGCTGGAGGCCCCATTCTGGATCGCTACGGTCGCCGCTGCTCTTTGCTCCTGAGTGGCGCCTTGGTGGTTGTGGGAACTGTCGTGCTCGTTGCTGTGACTTCACTTGTCTCACTCACACTTGGCCGCGTGATAGTCGGCATGGGAACGGCACTGTCAGGGACAGCGGCGTGTCTGTACATTGCAGAGATCTCCCCAAGAGAGAGGAGGGGTCTTCTGGTGACGCTGTATGAGCTGATGTTAGTTGTGGGCGTTATGCTGGGATTCAGCTGCAGTTACGCCTTCGCTACTCTGCCCAATGGTTGGATGTACACATTTGGACTGGTGATCCCCCCAGCACTGCTGCAAATAGGTGCACTCCTATTCCTCCCGTGCAGTCCACGCTTCCTGGTTGCTCAGGGTAAACTGGAGCAGGCCAAAATAGTACTGGCCAAAATGAGGGGCGGTGTCACGGAGCATGTAGAGGCGGAGCTCACGAACATCCAGACGGGACTTAAAGAGGAATCAGAGCACAGTTTCTGGGAGTTGTTCAGTACCAAGTCCAACCTCCGTTCACGGCTGCTAATGGGTGTAGCTTTAGTTTTCCTCCAGCAGGCTACTGGTCAGCCTAACATCCTTTCCTACGCTTCACCGCTTCTCCGCAGCGTAGGCTTCAACAGCGACGCTGCAGCAACTCTGGCCTCTACAGGGTTTGGGGTGGTCAAAGTAGTTGGCACCATCCCCGCCGTGTTGCTGGTCGACCGCGTGGGACCTAAGAGCTTTTTGTGCGTCGGCGCCGTGGCAATGGGACTCTCGCTCGTTGTACTTGGCGCACTGACACTCCAAAGCCACACCCACCTCACCAGCCTGTGCAAAAGTCACACGACGCCAAACTACACCCATACTCTGTGGGATTTAAACAGAAACTCTACAGAGCCAGAAAACAGTGACATTTTTCCTCACCTCCCAGGTCAGTGGAGTAGTGAGGAGACAGAGAGGACTAGCAGGGAGGATGATGGGAGTCAGGAGTTGGGAGGAGGACGGACTCAAGAAGTGTCTTCCTCGCTGAAATGGGCATCATTGATCAGTCTGCTGGCGTATGTGGCGGCTTTCTCCATTAGCCTCGGGCCAAGTAAGCGCCCATTCATTAAAGTTTTTATATACCTCCATGCCACACCTATGAACACACAAAGATATTTAAAATAACAAACAACTCCCAGCCAGTTGTGAGCAAAAAGAGCATCTCATTTTCAAGATTCACTAAACATTGTTTATGAATTTGATTCTAATGGTTCAGTGCGGTTTAGTACAAAGTACAGCAGTGGCTGTCACACAATAACTAGGCTTAGGTTAAATATAGATTAAAATACATCTCTCGGATGAAGCACTCCTCACTTTAAATACAAACGTAAGACTGTAAATCCCCAGGCAGAACAAATTGTGCAAAGGTATTGGTTTTGTTTTTTTTAAATCTTATTCAAATACCATCACCACTCATGTCTTCGTCTGTGTCTCTGCTTCTCTTTTCTTTTCCAGTGGTGTATGTGGTCCTCAGCGAGATCTTTCCAATGGGAGTCAGAGGCAGGGCCGTGTCTGTGGTGTCGGCTGTAAACTGGGCCACCAACCTACTCATCTCCCTCACTTTCCTCACAATTACGGGTGTGTGTTCTTGCGCAAATGACGTGTTGAAGTAAACAAACAATCCAACCGGGGGGGGGGGGGGCAGTATTCAGGTAAAATCAGTCACAAAGTTTGCATAGCAGTGCCATAATTAATATGGAAACATTTAACAACATGTTCTATGCAAATGCATTTTAAGAGAACTATTTTTTTTTGTTCTTGTTTACCTAGAAAAAATTGGTGTTCCTAACATGATGTTCCTCTACGCTGCCATGAGCTTTGTGCTCCTGGTGTTTGTTATCCTCTGTGTTCCTGAAACCAAAGGTCGAACCCTGGAGGAGATATCAAAGGAACTTGCTAAGAAGTAAGCATGCGCCTTCACATAACATCTGTGTTATCACTGTTACCTAGCAAAGTTGATTGTGAAACTGACTTCATTTTTCTTTATCTCCGGTCTCTCCTACCCCCTGCTTTACTTTACCAGGAAGCATTTTCAGAGGAGTCTTTGTGGGCAGGTTCAGCCTCAGGAGAGTCTGATCCATAGCAGCGCAGCTCCGGAGATACACGTGAAAAACTGAGACCTCCACCCCTCCACAGCTGTGCACCTTGACCGAGCATCTAGAAGAATACTATTATACTAGTCTTTTATGTGGAGTCACATCTTTACATGTCGGCTGCTCCAACTGTAGATCCTTATAGCTTCAGAGGTGAAGGGAGAAACATACAACATACACTACAGTAATTACATAATGAAGAGGTATTTACTCCAATTAGGACAGCTCAGGGTATTTGTTTTTTGTTTTGTTTTTTTTAAATCAAGAGAAGACACTCCATATGTCATATGTAGCATAAACACACGGCATTTTATCACAGCATTTTAGTCGAGGCAGTTTTAAATGGCACATTTCCTGCGGTGAGGCAATCCAAAGTGCTTTACACAAAATAATTAAGTTTTTAAACTGTTTGAGTTGGAATTAAAACAGTAAATATAAATCCATAGAGGACACTGCAGGATAATCACAGATGAGCACAACCACCTCCACTCTAAATACTAAAAAAAACAACATTAAATCATGGTGAAGTAAATATTAAGTTGAATGTTTTTCTGCAAGAATTACCTTTTTACAATGTAATTTACTTTTTTTTTAATGTTGTGCCTTGAATGTAGGAGTTATTTATAAACGTCGGCCACCTTGAAAATCTTTAAAACCACTGTGTTATTTTGTTAAAGCTGTTAAATGTAACCTGCTATATGGACAAAAGGAAAAGTACAAAGCAACCTGTTTTATCACTAATCTTTATTAATTTATACAAAGTACAAAAAAGTGGCACACATCCATATTTTACACTAGTTCAAAAAGTCTCCATCCCACATACTTCAGACATATTTTCATATACATACATAGGTTACCTCTATGGATAATCAGCACAAGGGTAAGCAGCCGTGTTATGACAAGGATTGCAGTTTCCACCATGTAAGAGAAGAGATCTTGGTTAAGCTCAGCATCATACTCGGACAGGATTTCACTGAACACTTATAGTAGTTAAATGTTGCTTTTAAATACCAACAAAGACAAGCGGATGCCTCAGGAATGCACACGTTGCAAACACCTTTCCTACCCTGAATTTTGAGTGTCTCATTTGGACGGAGAAAGTCTACACAGTGTTGTAAAAGCATTTTATACCTCCAAATATTAGAAAACAATTTCTTTTTTTGTTCTTTCTCAGTGCCACTGCTGCCATTAGTCACCAGGAACTCCCAAGTAATGCTGGCTCAGCAACTCTCCACCTTTTTAAAATAAAATATTCTAAAAGCTTTCCCGACAACAAATAGGACACCAATCTTACTCTGTACATTAAAACCAGCTTCATATTTGAAAGCTTACTGTGGGATGAAAACTATTGGGAAATGATAAGAAATTAAGTGACATAACTACACCCTGATGCCACAGTTGTGAAACAGAAACAAATGTACACGGAGTGTGTGCAAAATAATTCAAATCAAAGATGAATGCACATTGTGAGCAGATATGTGGATATATCCTGATAAAGACAGTCCAGATTCAGATTCACGCAAATGTCGGTAATACAGGAAATATCCTGCATTTGTGTTAACGCCTCTACAACTAAGCTATGGACGGAAACTCTTCTTGAAACAGTGGCATATTGGATGACTTGTTGTTTCCATGGTTAAAAGCGACACTAAGCAGTGTAAACATACCGATACGGTCACCGCTGTTAAGCATGAGAATGGCTCAGTTGTAAGAGCTGGTCTTTCTTTGTCCATGCAAAACTGACCATGAGCAGATAAAGAGCAAGAGCAAAATGCTTCCACCTCCCATCTAAATGTTGTTTAGAGAAGCAGTTTTTGCATTAAGACATTTGCATGTTCACACTGTTAAAAAAAAAAAAAAAGATCACAAGAGCCACACAGTCCACAACAACACTGGTGGGTTTTTGTTTTTTTAAGATGGTGAGTTGATGAGTCTTTAAAGATCTGACTGTGTTAGATTAACTGTAGTGAGAAAATCAAGGAAATAAATACACAGATAAGGTGCTTCGTCACTCTTGACTCCTTAATTCACCTTTCGTTTTTCCCTCAGGGGTTTCCGACACTCGAAGAGTAGTGGATAGACTTGCTCCACAGCTGTGGCCACATTCTGCACATTTGGTCCTATAAACAGTGGGGGGGGGGGGTTGTATAAGAGTAAGCGGCGAGTACAAATAAAATTAAAACTAAAATGACAAGAACTTCCACACACAGGTAGGGCTGAACAATTAACTGATATTTTATCAAAATCGCAATAGGGCCTGAGGCGCAATATTTCCTAAAGGCAAAATGTGTGAAAATCCACCTGGCCTATACACATTATATTGTCACAAATCTGCACGAATATATAGTAATCATTTTAAATATGTTATTCAAATGAAAATGAGAATAACTGTCAAAAAAGTACTATTCCCTCTCGTATCACGAATCATATTCCAATCGCAATTGTAGTCAAAATGATCGCAATTAGATATTTATTCAAAATCGCTCAGAGGGAATATTACACTTCACAACTTTGAAACATTCCTTAAGGAATTTACTGGTAAATCTGATTATAAAAGTGCCTTGTAACAATTTGGCCTAAATCTGTTAAGCTACTCTGTCTGTGTGTGTGTGTGTGTGTGTGTGTGTGTGTGTGTGTGTGTGTGTGTGTGTATATACCTGTAACTGTGAGACTCCCAGTGGAGAATACTTGTATTGTTGCTTTTAAATGTTTGATCCTGTATGTGGCAGCAGGATGAAGCTCTGGTTCATAACTACCACACCACACGCACAGAGAGGGGGGGGAGGGAGGGAGGGAGAGAGAGAGAGAGAGAGAGGTGTAAATACAGTTGAGACTAAATCACAAGAACAAATAAACCACCATAGTTTTGAGGCTAGTTACATGGCTCAAGGAAAAACATGTAAATTGTGCATTTAAATATTTAAATAAAACATTTACTGCAGGAGGTTCTATTAAATTTGTCATGACTTGATATCCAGTGCATTGGAACGCTAATGCGTGCTCTCACCACTAGAGGTCATCCTACACAAGCAAATATGGATGACAAGTAAGATAACACATAAGACATGTATTAAGGAAAACTAAATCATAATAATAAACAAGCTAATCGTGACAGCGAATGTTTCCCTTATTTAATCACAACTACTACTAATGAACTAAAGTATGGAGCAGAATAATTATTATGATAGGTATTACCTGGCAATGGGTCGGTTGTTCTTGGTGAAGTCTACAAGATGGATGGAGAAGGGCATGGAGCACACTGCCAGCACATTCACAACTTTGAAGGCCGAAAACCTCACCTGAATAGACGCAGACACTCTTTAACACCTTACATTAAAATGAAGCTCTTATGTTTTATTCTTAGTCTTCAAACCTTAATGTTGACTATTTAAGGTATATAAGGTTAGCCTAATACTTAAGCGTGTTAGAGTTGGGCTGCTCTTGTAAAAATGTACTTTGATTGTATAAAATGATTACATTTTCTGAATTAAATCAATATTTATGATATTTAGTTTTCCCTTGTCTCTGAAATATGTCAGTGTGTGAAAGACAGTGCCAGTTAAACTTTTAATGTCCCTACAAGACTTCACAATGGACCAGAAATGTGTAGATCTAGTTAAATAGCATTGTTGTTGTTGTTGTTGTTGTTTTTCCCTAAAGCTGATAACCACCAGCTGTGTCGTCATTCTTACCTTGAAGCCAAGTTTCTGCAGACAGCGTGCTAACCTACGAGCACCCACTTTCGCATCGTCCTCACTGAAGAAAAAAAAGAGCAGAAATGTGGAGCATCACATTATTGATGGTTCAGGATGGACAGAATAAGACAACAATGAAGCCAATTTTCATGTTGGGGGGCTAATGAGTGTAGATCAGCATGCAAGAAATATGAAACACACAAACAATAGGTGGCAGCCTTTACAGTAGATGTGGGTGCAAGACTCTAACAACCAAAGCCATCACTGTGCCAATATGTAGTGGCTGATTTTAGTTGATGTTCAGTAAATATTAGCAAAGTAATGTCAGCATTGTATCTGTATAAGTACGGCAAATGATAATATGTCCCTGCATTATTTTCTTAATCAAGTAAGTCGTAATTACAACACCAACAATAAAGAGGCAAGACAGCAGTCCAAAGCTTCTGTTCAAAGCAGACATTTTATCTCAAGCCAGAGAAATAAAGCAGAGCTTTTTGTGTTGCTTGCGTCTACCTCGTTGCTCCAGTGCAGATGATTTTCCCTGAGGACCAAATTGATGCCGTTATCTTGGGTTTCCGAAGCTTCATCAGGACTTTCTGAAACAAAAGGAGTGATCTGATTTACACATAGTCCATTTTCAGTTGACAAGACAGGCACAAACCTTTGACAATAGAGTCAGTCAGTAAATACTTTACATACACTTTTCTCTCTATTCCATCATTTAATTTCCTTACCCCGACTTCCGGCTTATAGATGACATTGGTTCCTTCTAATGCAATGGTACGGAGGTTGAGGTGACACCTAGTCCTGAAGGTCGCCACCACATTGGTGATGATGATATCAAGTGCATCATCATTGCTGGAATCCATCAGGAAGTGTGTGGTGCAGCGAGCGTACCACAGGGTTTTCTCCTCACACGTTCATCAACAATAATACCAACACCACCATTTCATGGATGGTCAGGCAGGAAGAACAAGATTTGCTGGAAGAAGTAGTTGTTGTTATGCATTACAAACTGTAAACTTAACATATTTGTAAGACACACATACTGAGTGTACAAAAGAAATGCAGTGTATTCACACGTCATATACCCCCCTTTCATATTATATTAAACTATTTCTTTGTTTCCTATTATTTTTTCTTTCTGCCCATAAGAGATTAAAAGGACAGTGTTTATAATATGGAGATGAATGGATCCAAAATGAATGGTTCCAGCAAGTGGCTTGAAAAATGTAATTGTTCATTTTCGTTACAAAAAAAGCAATGATAAAAATAAACGTTTTTTTAAATCAGTTTTTACATAGTAAACGAAAAAGAAATCAATAACATACTAGGGATAGATAGATAGATAGATAGATAGATAGATAGATAGATAGATAGATAGATAGATAGATAGATAGATAGATCGATCGATGAAGGGGGAAGGCGATCACAAAGGGGGAAGGTTTTTTCTATGAACTAAAAAACCAACCTGTAAATAGTAGTCTTGATAAACACTGACACCCAAATAGAAAGACGTTGTTTGGTCCTTTCATGTGTCACATAAAGCATTTGCACACACAGTGCAATTAACTAACTGGTTGAAGCATGCTGCTCGTGGTAACTCGTGGTACACCTGCAAAATAAAAAAAGAAACACAAGAATGCTAGGATTAATAGGAGAAATTATTATAATTATATTCCATTAAAATATTTCAGGTAACAGTCATTGATTATTTCTTATAGTTTATATTTATTATTCTGTCCATAGATTTTCATTTGCGCACCGTCAGCTACTCTATTGATGTTTTGGGGCAGTTGGTATCAAATGTATGATTAATGTCTTCTGTAATTTTCTTTTCACGTTCTTCAGCTAGCATGTATCATTTGCACACTAACAGACAATATTCGGAAAAAATAAATGTTATTGGTGGCATGAAACAGTTTTATGCATTGCGTAATAAACAAGTGAAAGCGTGCTTTAATCTATAATGTTGTGTTTTTGGCGTCACAGCTGAGTTGTTGCAACGCTATTATGTTTGGGAGGAATAATACAGGCTAATCTCTTCAGCTCCTCAAAACGACTCATCACAAACTATTTCAACATAAATGAACGAAGTTGTGTTTTTCTGTGACTAAAATATCTACATAAACCAACTACAACAACGATACATCACTTATGAGCAGCCAATGTGAATACGAACGCAGACTCCGGTGGTTAGCAACAAAGAAAAGTGCACCCGCACTAATGAATGAAAAGTTGTTGGCAACGCTAGCTTAGCGGGCTAGCAGTCAAATGGCTACACGGACGCGGTAGTTGCACTGTTGGCCGTTGTTTTCTCGATTCAGTTAAACGTGTTTGCTATACAGGTTCACCTACCTTTTTACGTTGTGACTGCCAACACATAAACGACCCAGTTAACGGTAAAACGAGCAGGCAAACCCCTTCATCCACATACAGTTGACTAGCGGGTACACCACTTCCGTTTGCAGCTCCCAAAACAAACCGAGCTTTGATCTTGTTCTTTGAGGTTTTAAGGCGGTTTGGTGCATTACCGCCACCACCTGGTACGGAGTATGGATCAAAATGTTTGTTTAGAGTTCTGCTGCTACTATTTACTTAGTAAAAAAATAATTAACTAATACAAATAATAAAAAGAACATACATCCCAATCAACCATGTATCCCAAAATGTATTTTAGATCAAACTTTATTTTGTTTATCTTTCCCTTTGATATTATTATTTTTTTATCGTTCCCTTTGATATGTTTTGACATTGAATTAAAACATGCTGGACTGTTTCCTCCTGCCCATATTAGTCACATGTGCATTGCTGCCTCCCATTGTTCAGTAGCCATTACCTCTATCTAGATTTTTACCATTTTATTATTATTTTACTATTTTACTTTTACGTTTTTTGTATTGCTTTTATGTTTTGTTCCTTGTTTGTATGCTTTTTATTTTGTAAAACACTTTGTTCAACCCTGATTGTTTATAAATATGCTCTAGAAATACAGTTGTCTTGACTTGATGTAGTGATACAGGTAAGAGACATGGCTAAATGCTTCTCCAGGTATAAGGTTGATATGTTGCATCACCTTGTGGAAAATTGTGTTGATTTTGAGAAAATGATTAATGATTTTTTTGACATTATATCAGGTAAGAAAAACATCCTCCATGTCATGCAAAAGTGCAACTAACTTAATGTTATTACTTAAGTTCTTATGGATACACTTTGAGACAATATAAATCCAGCAAGGGTTAAGTTGTTCATCGACTGTGTGTGTTTCCACAAATTTGTCTTTGCAGTCGTCTTTGTCTGCCAATGTTACACTTAACAGGCTTATATTAACATCATTTCTAGACAACAACGTGTAACATTTTTTCATTGTTTATGCTGCATTGACTTTTAAGCTGCGTGGATTAGTAACGTCTCCAAAGAAAATGTGCACATCTGGTCAGTAAATGCTCCTCGGGGGAAATCTGGACTGGCTACAAAAGAGGAGAAGGAGTAAAGTTTGTAGGTGGCTTAGAATGTTTGTGTTATCAATGAGAGAATTTGCAGCCGTTCGCGATGTGTCTCATGAATGAATTTAATGAATGAAAGCTGTCCCGATGTGTGTGTAAACTGTCACATTTTGAACTGAAGGGAGACTGACCGTGTCTTCTTGAGCATTTCATGTTTGTTTGTCATGCTTTTGGGATGATCTAACTTGTTCTACTTTCGGTGGTTTTTGCACAACACCGCGTGGAAATGATAAGAGTGACATGCAATCTTTATGAGATAAACTTGCTTAAACTAAACAGAACTTTGAATGTGTGTGTGTGTGTGTGTGAATCTGTGTGCACAAACATCCACTTTAACATCAGTGAATTATTTCTTGCTTATAAAAATTTGCGCATTGTGTGCTGTAAACCAACTTTTCTGCTGGGACAACTACAAATACATCTCATGCCTGGCCCGTGCCCAAGCAAAACAGAAAAATAACTTCTTTATGATTCAGCCCTGTTGTTATTGTTCTTCCTCCCTGGTTACCAAATTGTCTCTTTCCTCCTCTCTTTTAATCCTCCTGGGCTTCTCCCGGGTGAAATATAGCCTTGTAATTCACATCCATCCTGCACAAGAGCCTTGTTCAGATGTCCCAACATGTTTACTATAAAGGTTCAGATTTAGAGCAGGTTAGAAAAGTCAGACCACGGGCATTGATGGTGTGCGTGTTGTGAGAAGGCTGATGCAGCGCGCAGAAGTATGTTTACAGTTTGTTGGGCTGCTCATCACTGGGGAAGTTGCTTCCCGGGGGAACAATGCTCTTAATTGAATTAGGTCATAAGATGAGGCATGTAAACACACAGATGTGAGCACTTGTGGCATAATAGATGCAGATATGTCTAAGAATAAATAGAAAGTCCATCACTGTAACTGTGTGTCAAAGATAGAGTGACTTTTTTTCATGCTTCTGGGAATATTTGTGTCTGTGTGCTTGCTTGTGTGTGTGCATATCTGTGTAGACATAGCTTGTATTTGAATTGTGGGTGATTGGCTAACTTTAATATTCCATGTTTTGTATTTATACTGGACACATGACACAGAAATGATTAATAAAGTGAGATGTTTTGCTAGTGGTGGAACAATATTACCTAATCAAGCAAAAGTGAGGCCACACATCCATACATTCTAACTAATGTTTTCCTCTAAATGTCTGGTTTATCTGGTATTCTTTTGGCAAAAGCACTCTTCAACATTCCTCAAAAAAGTATCTTTCTGCCCTCGTCTTTCACCACTGTTTCCAAAAACACTGACCATGTCTTTTTAAAATCTGGAGACGTCCGCGTCAGCAGATGCATCTTTTAGCAGAGCCGTGCTGCTGAGGTGACCTCACTGTTGCCTGTAAACTGGGTGTGTTTGTCAGGACCCCAGTGTTCTGTTTATGTTGGGCGTCCATCACAGGCTTATTTCAAAAGGACTCGGAGAGCAAAGTTAAAGCTTTTGAGAGTCTTTGCGGCAGTGTTGTAAAACTGAGGTCAACTCTGTTTGCGAGCTTTTGTGGGAACTCCTCAGCAGCAGTGAGGAAAAATTGGAGGTCAGGTGGGACTCAGTGACCACGGTGGTAATAACAAAGTAAAAGCTGTGGGGGGGGTGACACGTATTAAGATAAAGGATGAACTTGAGTGCATTGCTTTTCTCCGCTTTGGCATTGTATAGGTCAGGCGTGTGCATTATTTTCTATATGCATATCCATGTGCTGGATGCATGCAGTTATCTTCAAGTGTTTCTGGATGAGACGTAGACGGATAGTGTGTGAGTTTGCCGTGCAGAGGGAATCCAGTGCTCTGGTAGTGCTGCTCTGGGGTCTCCCAGTGTAAACAGAGACGTGGGAACGGCCGAGCCTGTTTATATCAGCTCCATTCTTACTGGGACCAGTCAGCCAGGCTTCAGGGGCATGGCTACGTACCACACTGCCTACATGTGCGTACACACTCACCCAAATTTATAGATACCAGATTTATAGATACAGGGGTAAAGACACACTTTAAATCTCTACGGTGTGTGTTCAGCAAGTTTTATGTGATGCAAACTGAAAACGGATAAATCAGAACTGTCCAAAGTCTAATAATATTATCTTTTATGTTGTTTAAATGAGTCACAGTCACAGTCATGATATCAGACGTCTTTCTCTCTGTAGCAGCTCATCAGGGGTCTCTGAGAGGTTAGATCTTCTCTCTTTCCATGCAGTCGTGGCTCTCGATGTGAGACAATCACTCCAACACTCATCTTCACTGAACTAATATTAACACACCTGCACAAATGTCACAGAGTTCTCTGCCTATGAGCCATGTTTAGACTATAGTTCTGGAAATGAAGATGTTTCCATTAGCATTATCCGGTGCAGCTTGAGTCAGCAGAGGAATCCCCTGCTATTGAACATGGGCCTAATTAGGAGTGATTATGATTTATTTCTTTTTTATTCTGATGTTTTGTGTTTTATTTTGATTTTGTATTAAAACACACCCAAGCCATGCAAAATTAACACTTGG